>NC_138184.1:9257563-9422768 GCF_964194105.1 Spermophilus citellus | reverse complement strand
GATCAAACCTATTAAATTTTTCACACAAAAATGTTTTAGAATGTTAGCTACTCTCAAAACCTTAAAGTCCTATTGCTCCTCCCTCATCATTCCTGTAGCTCCCAAATACAGTCCTTCCTCAGTATCCATAGGATTGGTCCCAGGACCCGGGCAGACACCAAATTCACTGAGGATGCTCAGGCTCTTCATAGAAAATGGTGTAATTTTTTGCATAAAACCACACACCCTCCTGTAGACATTTTTTTTTTCAATATTGGGAACTGAACCCTGGGACACTCTACCACTGAGCTACAACCCCAGCCCTTTTTATTTTGAGATAGAGTCCACCAAATTGCCCAGGTTGGCCTCGCACTTGTAATACTTCTGCCTCAGCCTCCCAAGTAGCCAGAATTACAGAAATGTGCTACTGGACCCAAATTTTCCAAATATTTTTGATCCAAGGTTGCCTGAATCCACAGATGCAGAACCTGCAGATATAGAGGGCAGCCTCTACCTGTCATGTAAGCAAACCTGGAAAATGACTGGCTGAGAATTATAAATCTAGTCATCACTGGAGGGTTTCAAATACTTGTTCACAAAATGCTTATGGGTGAAGAGCAGGTCTGGATGATCCTGCCATGCATATTCATGTGACCTGGCTGGGCACAAAGCAAGCAAGGCTAGCACTCGGACAGGCCCAGGGAGGTGCTTCAGGGACGGAATCTAAAGAGGATCTCCTTCTCAAGGGCACGACTGCCCTGGTACAACCCTGAGAAGTGTCTCCTTCACTCTTGTGCCCTAGGCACTGGACTGGCTTTACCCTAATTCCTGTCTTATTTGGTTGGGCACTTAACACAACTCAGAAAACTGGGGAACTGGATAAACTTTCAAGGCGAAGGTGAGCCTACCCCTCTGAGATATCTGGGAATAAAGGTCTATGTGGGGTGTCCTGTCCAAACAGAACCTCTCCCAGCCTTCTTTGCTTACCACTAATGGTACAGATTCCAGGGATGGAGGTGGCTCCTCCTTATAGCAGTGACTTCACAATCACATACCAATTTTTTTTAATTTATTTTTATTTTTTAAAGAGAGAGTGAGAGAAGGGAGAGAGAGATAGAGAGAATTTTAATATTTATTTTTTAGTTCTCGGAGGACACAACATCTTTGTTGGTATGTGGTGCTGAGGATCGAACCCGGATCGCAGGCACGCCAGGCGAGCGCGCTACTGCTTGAGCCACATCCCTAGCCCCAATTTTTTTTTTTTTAAAGAGAGAGTGAGAGAGGAGAGAGAGTGAGAGAGAATTTTTAATATTTATTTATTTATTTATTTATTTTAAAATATATATTTATTTATTTATTTTTAGTTCTTGGAGGACACAACATCTTTGTTGGTATGTGGTGCTGAGGATCGAACCCGGGCCGCACGCATGCCAGGCGAGCGCACTACCCCTTGAGCCACATCCCCAGCCCTCACATACCAATTTTAAAGTGTAGTAAATGGATACATACAGCAATTATAGCACACTTGCTCCCTGTTTCATAGGAATAAAAGCAATTTGGGGCTAGCCATTCCCAAAGAGGTTCCATCAGCAAAGCCAGCAAAAGCCAGCCAAATTCTGAGTTTCTGGTGCCCTCTGCTGGTGTTTCCAATCACAACAATAGGGAAGAGATTTTTCCATAAAATATGCCCAGGACTGGCCTAGAAGTTTGAGATTAAAGCTAATCATGAATAAATTTGGTGGGTCTGGGGTTGTAGCTGAGTGGTAGAGCGTTTAACCTAGCACGTGTGAGGCAATGGGTATGATCCTCAGTACCACATAAAAATAAATAAATAAAGATATTGTGTCCATCTACAACTAAAAAAATTAAATTGACAAGCAAATAAATTTAGTGCCAGGTGCAGGGGTACACACCTGTAATCCCACCAGCTCAAGAAGCTCAGGTGGGAGGATCACCAGTTCAAAGCCAGCCTCAGCAACTTAGTGAGGCCTTAAGCAATATAGGGAGATCCTTTCTCAAAATAAAAAGAGCTAGAGATGTAGCTCAGCAGTTAAGTGCCTCTGGGTTCAATCCCCATCACCAAAATACTTCTTTCCTTAGAGGCCACCAAGGTGCTCAGTCTTTCTAAGGAAACTAAGGCCAAGTTGGGGGTTGAGGCCCTCACACTTCATCTGGCAACCAGAACCACCCCCAGCAGCCAGCACCATGGCCTCTGTCTCTGAGCTGGCTTGCATCTTCTCTGCCTTCATCCTACTTGATAATGAGGTAATTTTCACGGAGGATAAGATCAATGCCATCATTAAAGCAGCTGGTGTGGTGTAAATGTTCAAACTTTTGACCTGGTTATTTGCAAAGACCCAGGCCACTGTCAACACTGGGAGCCTCATTTGCAACAGAGACTGGTTGGCCAGCTCCAATAGTTGGTGTAACACCAGCAGGAAGTCCTGCCCATTCCTCCATTGCTGCCCCAGTTGAGAAATAGGAGAGAGAAGAATCCAGAGTCCAATAATGATGAAGGCTTTCATCTTTTTGACTAAAAATGTAGTAATATACAATAAAAACTGAACTTTGCTGATAGTAAAAACAAACAAAACAAACAAACAAACAAACAAAAAAAAACCCTACACACACAAAAAAAGCTAATAAATTTTAAAGGACAGAGTGTAGCTCAATGGTAGAACACTTGCCTAGCATGTGTGAGGTCCTGGGTTCCATTCCCAGCACTGCATAAAAAAAAATTTAAGAAAAGGGGAGAACTTGAAAATATTTATATATTAGATACAAGTCTCTTTGGGCCCTGAGAAACAAGCACACCTTGGCTCTACTGCTATGATATTTACTGAACCCGCCCTACAAGGGAAAGGCACAGCATGGACTCAAGAGCCATAATCTTCCTCACAATCAGGTGTGGTGGTACAAGTCTGTAATCCCAGCGGCATGGGTGGCTGAGCCCCGAGAATCACAAGTTTCAAGCCAGCCTCACCAACTGAGTGAGGCCCTGAGCAACTAAGACCCTGTCTCAAAAAAATAAAATAAAATAAAACTCTGGGGATGTGGCTCAGTGGTTAATCACCCCTGGGTTCAATCCCTGGTACCAAAAAAGCAAAACCAAACACAGTTTCACATAGTCACATTGTATGTTCTGTGAATGCCTATAATGTACCAAATGCTTTCAAAGGATTTCCAATTTTTCTAATAATTCCACTTACAGATAAGGAGCCAGGATGGAGAAGTCACTTCATCCATCTGAGGTCACTGTATGGACTCAGTTTGACATGACTGCAGCCATCTTGAGTAATAATTGCGATGATTACCCCTGAGTAACCCCAGCAGGTTTTTCCTAGTTTCCCAGCAAACTATAAACAGACCAAATCAACAAAGTGATGTGTGGAGCTTTGCAACTTGGTGCTAGGAATGTACCTAACTCTTTTTTGATATTGGCTCAAGAAAAGCCAGATACACTCCAGCCAGGATGAAGTCATTTTTGTCCTGAACAATACATATGTTCCTCCTTCTAACCTAAGTTGGAGGCATCCACTTGGTCTTGCTACTGCCCACAACTATGCTTGTCAGTAAGTCCCCAATAAATTGCACTCTGTGCAATCCTGGATCTGTCTGCTTCTTTCTTTGGTCTTGACATCACTGAGTTATTCCAGAACATCACTTACTACAAACCCTGAGATAGATTCAAATCTTCCCTTAAAGTCCACTTTTCCCTTACAGAAACACAAACAACATGTTCACTTTGCTATTCCAGTTTTGGGAGCAGGACTTAGATGAGTTAGTTTCTTTCCTTAGGCTAGTTAAAGGTTGAAGATTCAGGCTCCATTTGCTTTCCTTCCCCGTCAAGACCATACCAACTTGTATCAACAGTGTAAACATGTAGTACTCTGTTAACTTTCTCAACATTTGCTGAGGCCCACACTAGGCTGAGTCCGGGGATGCTAGGAGCTCATCACTGAACAGACCTAGATCTACCTTCAGGAAATAGTGTATAGCCCAAGATGCACAGCACCAAGCCCACCTAGTCCTGTGTCACATCCAACAGCTCCTCCTTTGATATGACTGGTGAAGGGGCCAAAATACAGGACTCTCCTCTGAGAAAGGCAAACCCTTCAGCAAAAAACAAGTCACAAGGATTTCAGTCTGACCAAACTCCACAATTTCTAGCCACAGATGAGTGTTCTTGAGTTTGTGGCCATCCATTGCTCTCACCTTTGTATCTGCCTGCAGATTTTGGAGGCCTTCATGAAAGACACCCAAGTAGAATTCAGAAATGGCATTTGATAATTGATTCAGGCAGGCAATGAAGGTGTACAATACTCTTTCACAGAAAACACATCTCACTTTGGCCATCTCGAACTTGTGATCTTCCTGCCTCAGCCTCCTGAGTGGCTGGGATTATAGGTGTGTATAGCACCAGTGTGTCTTAAACCCTCTCCTGATGTTGGCTAATCTAATAAAGAATGCAGGGGCTTGAGTCCAGAGTCTGCCAAATTAACAGTGTAGGATTAGAATTTTGAGTCATTTGTTTTTTTGTTTTCATTGCATTTTTCTTATTTATTTATTTCTGTATTCAAATTGTATATATGGCAAGTGATGGCAGAATTCAATAATTTCTGGCAAAGAGGGCTGTGGGTATAGCTTACTGGTACAGTGTCTGCCTAGCATGCATGAGGCTCTAAATTTAATCCCCAGTACCATACACAAAAATTCTGGCAAGATGTTGTTAGGAACAAAGATAATACTGTACCATAAATCTTAGGCTAAGTCACAGGATTGGCAGTTGTGCAGTTGGCCTGATGATGGACCTATCATATCCTTGGAAATAGTAACTTTGTATATACCACAACTTTTCTTCAGTAAAATGGAGATGCAGATACTCCTCTGACCCCAAAATAAGAATTTAAGAACTATTATGTGTTCAGTGCATCTACATTTTAAATGGAAGGTTCAAGTGCTAAAAATTAGAAGTGGCAAAACATACAAAAGCAAATATCACAAGGGCTGGAGGTGTAGCTCAGTGGTAGGGTGTGTGTGTAGCATGTGTGATGCCATTGGTTGATCCCCAGCACTACAAAAATAAAACAAAAAACAAAAACCCATAACAACAAAGACCACTGTTTCATCTCCTGGTTTTATTAACTAGCTACAGGCACCAAGGTAACAGAGGTAGTCACATTCCCCAATATTTTAGCTTAAGAGGTGTGATTATCGTAACCTAGCTAAGTACCAACTACATAATTTAACTTATTCTTTTCCAAAGAATTCTGTTTTCAGGGTACCTGAAGTATGACATCAACAGGATTTACAATTAGATATAGATTTTGAGATTAGGATCTATTTTTCCTTCCAAGCCACTTCCAATCACTGTCAATACACATATGGTAAAACCAAGTTGTTTTTACAAAAACACGTCCCTTCCAAAACCAAACAGTCATACTAATATCAATATCCTCATTTAGTATTAGTTATGTAAAACAATACCATTTAAGGGAAACTGGGTGAAGAGTATTCAAAATGTATTATTTTGCCAATTTCTTGTGAGTCTATAATTAATGTTTTACTTTATTTTTGGTAATGGAGTTTGAATCCAGGGCCTCACTCACACTGCCAGTGCTCTACTACTGAGCAACATCTCCAGCCCTTTTTATTTGAATATGGTGTCATTAAGCTGCCCAGGCTGGTTTCAAACCTGCAATCTTCCTGCTTTAGTCTTTAGAGAGAGAGAGAATTTTTTTTTTAATATTTATTTTTTAGTTCTCGGCGGACACAACATCTTTGTTGGTATGTGGTGCTGAGGATCGAACCTGGGCCGCACGCATGCGAGGCGAGCGCGCTACCACTTGAGCCACATCCCCAGCCCCTGCTCATGTTACAGGTGTGTACCACCACAGCTGGCTCAACGTATTTTAAAAATCTAAACAAAAATGCTACTCATAAAAAAAACAAGAAGAGCTGGGCATGGTGGCACACGCCTGTAATCCCAGCAGCTTGGGAGGCTGAGACAGGAGAATTGTGAGTTCAAAGCCAGCCTCAGCAATGACAATTCACTATGCAACTCGGTAAGACCCTGTCTCTAAATAAAATACAAAATAGGGCTGGGGATGTGGCTCAGTGGCCAAGTGCCCCTGAGTTCAGTCCCCAGTACCCTGCCCCCAAAGAAAAAGAACAAGAGGAGGAGAACACACAAAAGAAATAAAGCAAAATATGCATGCTCTTGGAAGAGAGTTTGGGAGTCACCAGACCAATGTAGTACAACTGTCAAGGGACTTGTGTCACACAGTGAAAAAGGATGAAGTATTTTTCTTTTGTTTTTGTGGTAGTGGGGATCAAACCTAGGGCTTTAGGGATGCCAGGGGCAAGTGCTTTACCACTTGAGCTACTACATTCCCAGCCTAAAAAGACTTATTAAAAGGCTCATTACTAGCTCTGGCAGTGAAAAACATTAGTCAACTCTGCTCTACCCAATTCCTAGACCAAAAAGACTGTGAACTAGCTTCACTAATAAGGAACAGAGAGATAGGGAGTATGGCTCTCCAAACTTGTTTTCAACAACAGCAGTTAGAGAACAGTGCATATAATTTACGTCTCACTCTCATCATTCCACAGTCTGCCAGGGCTCAGACCCCAGTCTGGCCTCACGCTCTTACTGGGTTTCATCTTGCGATCTGCGACTGCACTAGCGAGTCGGCCTGGCTCAGGACAAGCCTGTCCTTTTTCTCCTTTTGCAACACCTGCTCCTCCCAAAGCGCCTGGTCCACCTGATCGTCGGTGAGCACAACAGGCTTGTACTTCTCATCGAAGAGCCGCTCATTGGCCTCGGAGTGCAGCTGGTGGGGTCCGACCACGCGCAAATGTGCCGGCAGGTGCAGGAACTCGTCATCGTTGATGTCGCAGTCGCGCATCCGGGTGCTCAATATCCACCAGTGGCCCACGAAGCCCACATCCAGAATTCGGCCGGGGAAGTCGACCCAGCGGGGCTGCAGGTAGCGGCAGCGGGCCTGGTAGAGGCTGGCCTGGGAGTCGAAGGGCGCCTCGTACACGAGAGAACAGAACCCCAGATTCACATGGCGCAGACGACCGCGGCCCCGCAGCCAAAGGAGCCGCTGCAGGAAGCTTTCGGAATCGCGGTTGCGAGTGGCTGGCGCTAGCAGCAGGAGAGTCCCAGACGCATCGAGCAGCGCCTCCTCGAAGGCCTCCTCGCTCGGCGCCAGAGCGCAGCAGGCTGCGGCGCCGCCCAGCAGCCCCACGTACACTGCTGCGCGCCCCGGCCGAGCCCGCGCCGCAGCCACCACGTCCCGGCAAGCCTCTGCGTAGTCCCGGAGCAGCGCGCGGGCCCAGTCGCCTGAGGGAAAAGAAACGCTGTCGGAGCCGTTCAGCCGCTGCGGGCACCCACCCCACTGCCTTCCGCCACTACTCACCCAGCCGCGCCCACACGCTTGGCTTCACCGCCACGGCAGCATTTCCAGCCTCAACGCCCCCTTCTCCGCGGCCTCGGGACCAAAATCTCTTCAGAGAAGCCGTCGCCATCCTCTTCCGGCCTAGGGCCCTTAGTCCGAAGAGAAACACCTCATACCTGAAGTAAAAGGCTCCCCACCACGGGGGAGTGGGGAGCAGGGTCTCTTCTGTGAGTTTCCGGACATGGCTTTCCACCGGAGGAGAATAGAAAACGGACCGGCACCGGATGTTGCTTTCTGATCCAAGCAGGGTTGATTCTGACGGGTAGGCGTCCCGCGCAGGCGCAGAGAGCCCCGGCCACGCCGGCTAAGGTAGCTTCAGGTGAGGAGGGCGGGGTACCACTGAGGGACCGGGCGGCGAGCTTAAGTCCCGGTGGGTGTTGTTAGCCACGAGGCAGGGCTCGGGGCTGAGGAATAGGGTTTGGGAGGGGTGCGAGCCTGATCGGCCTCTGTCTTCAGAGCGGGATGCGGTGACGCCCCTGAACAACCATGGCAGCGGCTGACGGGTTGGCCTTCCACGGTGAGTGCGGACCCTACGTGGCGGGAACTTCTGCTCCCGCCCCTGGCCAGAAGCTCCCGTGCAGCTTCCATCTCTTACTTAACCCGAATCCCACGCGGCTGTGTACACTGACCCCAGACCGGAAACCTGCTTCTAGAATGAGCCCCATCCGCATTCGAACCGCGCTCCCGTCCTGAACTTAGACTCCATATCCCGAGGCCCTGAGTCTATCCGAGGACCAACCCTGAGTTGCATTCCCACGTTAGGAGTAAGGGAACAGTCTTACTTCCCATGCCCCGGAACTGAGGAAGTTGTGCCCTGTCTCGGGAGAGAGTTGAGGTTGCTGCTGTTATAACCTCAGCCCCCGCCATGAGCAGTGGACCATGCACAATTGCCTCAAAACGCGCCTTGTCCCATTTCTCCTTCTCCATAGAATTTGAGGAAGCTACTAATCTTCTGGCTGAGACCCCAGATGCAGCTACCACCAGCAAAAGTGATCAGCTGACCCCAAAAGGGCACGTAGTTGTGGCTGTCGGCTCTGGTGGCAGCTATGGAGTAGAGGAAGAGGTGGAGGAAGAGGGTGACAAGACAGCGGTGAGTCACCTAAGTCCCCATTCCCTACTCTGACCACCCCCTGGCTGAGGTAGGGTGTAAGCAAGCACTGAAATCCCACACTCTGCAGCTTTTACAGGAGGAGAAGCCACAGCCGGGATTCTGGACATTCAGCTACTATCAGAGCTTTTTTGATGTGGATACCTCACAGGTGAGGCCTGGAAGCTGATGGGAGGGGCTCAGAGTCATGCTGGCTGTTCAGCCAGTATCCACTGAGCACCAAGCTGAGCCAGAGTGCTGGTAACAGCTACATGGGAAAACAAGTGCTCCTACCCAGGCTAGTAAAAGGAATGGTGGTATTTTCTAAGGATTTTGGTGATGGGCTGTGGGAACAAAGAAGGGGGACCCCCCTACATGCACATGATCTGGTGAATAGGGAAAGGCCTCCAGGAGGAAGTGAGGAATTTGCTGAGACCTAACAGAGAAAGGAGGGTTACCCAGGAAGGGTGGATGGGAGCACAAGTTATGTTCCAGACACAGGAAACAGTATATGCAAAGACTAAAGGCGAGAGGAGTCATGAACAGTAGTAGAAGCTACCTATCACTAAATCTGGTGGGAGAGTGTGAGATGGGGGACAGGCAGAAGGCAGATCACAGAGGACCTCATACGCTGTTTTTAGTTTTTTTGTGTTTACTGTTTTGAGATGGAGTCTGGTCTTGTTGCCCAGGTTGGCCCCAAACTCATGGGCTCAAGAGGATCTCTTAGCTCAGCCTCCTGAGTAGCTGGGACTACTCATGTGCTAACTTGCCCAGCCATGAGCTGTGTTAAGGAGTTAGAGTTTGGGTTTTATTCTGAGGGTGTTGGGGAGTCAGAAGGGTCAGAGCAGGAGAGGAATGAGATGACCAGATGTGCACATGGATCAGAGCTCTAGACCAGGCCTCTTTTTTTTTTTTTTTTTTTTTTTTTGCGGTCCGTGCTAGGGGGATACTTGGGATTGAACCCTGGAGTACTGTACCACTGAGCTACAACCCCAGCCCTTTTTATTTTTTGAGCCTCTGAGTTGCCCATGCTGGCCTTGAACTTGTGATCCTCCTTTCTCTCAACCTTCTTGAGTCATTGGGCTTACAGATGTATGCTACCATGCCCAGCTCCAGGCCAGGCTTAATGAGAATAAACCAGGGCCACAGACTATGAGAGCAAGTGAATGTGTCTTGTCTCGTGCCACTGGTGCTACACAGAGATGTAGAGGGAAGATTTCCCAGGACTTATTGGCTGTCTTTATTGGGGCTGGGAAGTGTCAAGGGCAGTTTAGGCAGCCAAGTTGTCTAAGGGGAAGCAAACAGGAAAGTGGCAGCCTGGAAGATAGCCTTCAGTATTGGGAAGTTGGGTGAGAGCTCAACTTAGTGAGCAGGGGAAGGGTCTCTAAGCCATGGGAACATCTTGTCAAAAGCCTAGAGGGAAGGTAGGCATGGTGGTGTGCATGCCCATAATCCCAGCTGCTTGAGAGGCTGACTCCAGAGGATCAAAAGTTTTGAGGTCAGCCTTAGCAAATTAGTGAGATCCTGTTTCAAAATTAAAAAAGAAAAAAGAAATGTAGCTCAATGGTAGAGTGCTCCAGGATTCAATTTACTTATTTTTTTTTTTGAGAATTTTTAAAAAATATTTATTTTTTTAGTTATCGGCAGATACAACATCTTTGTTTGTATGTGGTACTGAGGATTGAACCCGGGCCACACGCATGCCAGGCGAGTGCGCTACCGCTTGAGCCACATCCCCAACCCTCCAGGATTCAATTTAAAAAAGGCTTAGAGGGGAGGGCAGGGAGTATAGCTCAGTTGGTAGAGTGCTTTTTTTTTTTTTTTTTTAAGTAGCAAAATCTTTTTTTTTGGTAGAATGCTTGTCTAGCATGCACAAGGCCCTGGGTTCAATCCTCAACACCTCCCCCCCCCAAAAAAAAAAAAAAAAAGGCTTAGAGGGACGAGCTGAGCTCTTTCAGGTAGGGCATGGAGAGAGGAGAGAAGAGGTCATTGGGGAAAGAAACTCCCAAAGTACAGGAGGAACCCTGGGCAGGCTTCCATCCTGGACTGTGGCTTGTCTTTCAGGTCCTAGACCGGATCAAAGGCTCACTCCTACCTTGGCCTGGCCACAACTTTGTACGGCACCATCTGCGAAACCGTCCAGATCTGTATGGTGAGTAAGTTTGTGCATTTGTTTCATTTGATTATTCATTCAGCACGTGTGGACTGAATGGCAGGTGTTGCTGTACAGGTGAGAACAAAGTAGTCACCAAGAGTGAAACTTGTGTTCTGTTTAGGGAGTCAGAGACATAACAGACCGTAGTGGATGATGGGGCTGAGAAGAGAAGGGAAGCAGTGTAGAGTGGAGGGTGATGCTGTTGTGTCTGTGTGGGTCAGGGAAGGTTTCTGAGGAAAGAGAATGAGCCTTATTGACAAGTATTGGTCAGGGGTGGACAGATCTAGAGGAGGAGGGTCCCAAGCCTTAAGGTAGAGACATCCCCGCACTGGAGGATTGCACTGTCACTGAAAAGAAGTGAGCTGTTAGGATGTCACTGAAGTGCTGGGACAAGTGGCACAGGCTCCCATACTGTGGTGAGAAAGGATCTTAATGAGGTGTTCCTAGGTTCCCCTCTGGCCACATCGGGGGTAAGGATGGAAGATAGGAGACCAGGCAGGAGACAACTCATGGAGACTAAGGACAGAGAGAGTGGTTGGTTCTGGGATGTGTTATAGAGGCAGAACCAACAGGATATTGCTGACAGACTAGTCAGGGTGGTGAGGGAAGCAAAGGGTACCCCCAAGGGTTTTGGCCTGGACCACCAGCCAAATCATCAGTATAGAAATAACAGGGAACCCTGAGGCTGAACAAGACTATGCCAGGGGTGAACAGGGACATGGAGCAGGGCCAAGGACTGAGCCCCACCTGCTCTCCATTAATGGCTTTATCAGAGTTGAAAAAGTTGAGGAATTGCTGCCAGTGATGTGAGACAAGAGCTAGAGCATGGGGTTCTAGCCATATGGAGCCTTCCCAGGCAGAGAAGGATGAACCTAAGAGGCAGCATTAAATCCAGCCACCAGAATGTCCCAATTGAGAGTCAAATGAGTGGCTGGGGTCCCCCTGACCTCCCCAGCAATAGAGACAAGACACATTTACCTCCTCTGGGAGCACTGAGCCCGGGATTTGGACTATGACTTCCTCACAGGCCCTTTCTGGATTTGTGCCACCCTGGCCTTCGTCCTGGCAGTCACTGGCAACCTGACCCTGGTGCTGGCCCAGAGGAGGGACCCCTCTGTCCACTATAGCCCCCAATTTCACAAAGGTAAGTAGAGTGGATGGGCTCAGCTCCTGGCAGCCACAGGCCCCAGGTCATGAGAGGTAACTGCTGCCTTGCCTCCCAGTAACTGTGGCAGGTATCACCATCTATTGCTATGCGTGGCTTGTGCCGCTGGCGCTATGGGGTTTCCTGCGGTGGCGCAAGGGCGTCCGGGAACGCATGGGACCTTACACTTTTCTAGAGACCGTGTGCATCTATGGCTACTCCCTCTTCGTCTTTATCCCCACTGTGGTGAGTATGGCCTGGTGATAGGTAGATGGTAGGAGCCAAAGGGATCATCTGGCACAGTCACTAGCTGCCCCTGTCACCTCAGGTCCTGTGGCTCATCCCTGTGCCATGGCTGCAGTGGCTTTTTGGGGCACTGGCCTTGACCTTGTCAGCTGCTGGGCTGGTGTTCACCCTCTGGCCTGTCGTCCGTGAAGACACTAGACTGGTGGCTGCAGTGCTACTGTCCACTGTGGTGGTGCTCCATGCCCTCCTGGCCATGGGCTGTAAGGTATGGTTCCAATGGCCCCAGGCTGGGTTGTGGGGCAGGAGTGGGTTGCTTGCCTGCCTTTGCCACTGACCCCAAGGGTCTCTGTTCAGCTGTACTTCTTCCAGCCACTGCCTCCAGAACACGTTGCACCTCCATCTCGAGCCACATCTCTGCCCCCAAACATACTGCCGACACCCACCATGACCCGGTCCATGGCAACCTCCTAGGAAGGCCCATCCTGTAGGTAAAGGACCATTTCTGCTTTGTCTGAGGGGGTACCTTCCCTTCTCTCTGGGGCTGCTTCTAGAAGTCTCTCTCTTTCAGGCAAAACCTAAAGGGACATGCCTGTCCTATTCCTGGTGATGACTGAAGTCTCCCTCGACTGCTCGAGACCGCTCTGCTACTTTCCAGACTTTTCTTACAAAGCAAACACTTTTATTTTCTATGCAAAGGTGATCCAGAGAATTCATATAAAGGTGGGGGAGGGGCAGCTGAGCAGGGAGCTTCCAAGGTGGCTCAGGCAACACAGCTGCAGGACAGGACTGGACTCCCAAGCCCTCCAGCCTGCCAGTGGGCCTTATGCTTTCCCTGACAGCTCCGCCAAGGACAGGAGGAAGGAGGGCAGCCTGGCTGGTGGGAAGCCCAGCCCTTCCCTAGGGAAGAGTGGGTGTGAGGCCTAGCCTGAGCTCCAGCTTCTGAGGTTGGGGGTGCTGGGAACAAGGGGAGCAGAAGTAGAAGAAAATTGCCTGTGCTGAAACATACATTTCCTTGTTTATTTTGTTTTCTTTCTTTTTTGGAGGGAGAAGTCCCTTCAAGGTCCTTTCCCAGGATGGAGAAGGACCAAAATGCCATCATGGTGGTAGGGACTGGATTATCTATGAGTCTGGAGGGGAAATACCCAGGCCTAATGTTAGCTACAAGGGAAAAGGACGCCTTCTCTGACAGATCCTTGAGGTTTCTGTCTGTCCGAAGCAACCCACAATGACCTTCCCTCCAGGCTGCCTATTCCAGCTTTTGGTGGAGGCTGAGGGGGGACCTGCAGGGGCTCAGGGACAGAACAGCAGCAAGAGGCAGGGGCAGAGGACGGAGGGCCTTCAGACAGCTGGGGTGGGTTGTACATTCAAGTGTGAGGTGAACCCTTTGGTGGGGAGGGGCCTGAGGCCTGGCCCAGGGTTGCCCCCACCACTGAACCTCTGAGCCTGGGGAGAGGGGCTGCTGGCTGGGCCCGGCCGGCCGGGTTTCTCAGAGGGTCTGTGGATTGACACTGGTTCTTTTCGTAAAAAAATAAAATTAAAAAAAGCAGCATGTCACGCCCATGGTGACCATGGTGGCCTGGTAGTTGAAGGAGAGGTCCTGCCCAGTTGGGCTGCCTTCCCACTGGAGACAGGTGATGGGGGCAGGGGCTGGGGGCCTGGTGGGGCAGGGTAGCCTGGGCCATTGTGGCAGCTGCTTCCCTCCTCCTGCCCAACCAGGGTGCAGCTATTGGCCCCAACACGCCTGTTACAGCAGATGTCAAAGCCAGGTCAGAGTGAAGAGGGCTGGAGGGGGACAAAGGCTCCCCCGACATGATCTTGTGTAAAATGTGGCAGCGACACTCGCTCAGGGCCAAGGTGTGGGCAGGGTCAGGTAGGGTCAGCGGCAACATTGTGTAAAAAAAGTGTCCAAGTTCCCATAGCAAAGAGGGCTGTGACGGGGTGTTTGGGCTTCTCCAGTACAAGGGGACAGCCGCCCGGGCGAAGGTGCTGGGCGGGGGCTTCATTTGGTTTCCTGGTGCTGTCAGTCTGTCAGGGCAGAGTGCCTAGCTCCCGTAGTGCATGGTGTTGGTCGGGATGGACATGGGTGAGGCCATGGAGATGGCAGGACCACCCATGGTGAACTGGCTGTTGACTGCATAGTGGGCACTGGAGCCGCCGCCGCCGCCGCCCTGGGCACCCGAGGAGCCTGTGGGGCAGGCAGTAGGTACTGAGGGCCAGCTTGACCCCTGTGCCTACCCAGCTCCCCCAAAAGTGAGAGCACGCGTGCAGGTGAGGCAGCAGGTGCGCCACACTCCCATGCTAACGCGGCCCTGCCCGAGGGACCCCAGACCCCTCCACCCGCCATTACCTTGGACAATCCCTGTGCTCATTATGGAGCCCATCCGGGAGTGGGTGTGATTGACAATCCCTGTGTTGGCTGCGCAGCGACAGGGAGGGAGGAAGGAAGGAAGGAAGGGAGACAGCGTCACCACCCCTAGCCTGCCCAGCCCACTCACGCTTTCACAGCGGGTGTGGGAAGGGCAGATGCAGCAGTGACAGAGCCAGGCAGAGAGGAACAAACGAACGAATGAACGCAGGGCTTCAGCCAGGAGCCCCCAGGAGGAGGAAGAGGCAAGGATGGAGATAGTGGTGCTGAAAGACTAAGCACTGATCAACAGACTGGCCACCAGCCCTTCCCTGCTTCAGGGCGGTCCTGTTTGCCCCCTCCCCCAGCCATTCCCTGGACCCCAGGGGACACTTACCTAAAGGAATCAAGTTGTTGTGGCCCACACTGGAGCCGCCGGCAATAACACTGCTCAGGTCGTAGGCAGTTGGCATCCCTGTGCCCAGAGAGGGAGATGTCAGGGGTAGGACACAGTGTCCCGGATGCCAGTGCTAGAGGCAGGCTCGGGAGCAGGAAGAGTCCAGGCAGGCCACCAAAGTCAGCAGCTATGTCAAGGGCATGGTGGACTTACCTGCCACAGCCATCCCGCTGCTAAGGTTGTAGGTGCTGCCCGTGTTCCACATGTTTTCAGAGGGAGAGGTGTAGTGCGAGCCAGGTGGGGGTGAGGGAGTCGTTCCTGTGTATCTATGGCAGAGATGGACTGGTGGGCAGGGCTGAGGGACTGTGGGGCCCAGGGTACCCCCCACATAGGCAGAGGCCCTCTTACCTGAAGAAGGGGTTCTTTAGATCCAGGAGGTTACTGGATTTGGAGCCTGTCTGGTCCACCTGGGCCACAATACTGATGTCATAGCTCTGTCTATAGAGAAGTAGAGGAGGGCAGTTGTGAGGTGGCCAAGCTGACAAACCCCTGCACTCCCAGCCCTGGGCAGCAGGTCATACCTTTTGTTGGCAATAAGCAGACATGTCCCTGATAGTGTGTCCCCAGCCTTGGCAAAGAGTGGTGACTGGAATAGGCACCGGACCTGGTACCAGTGGGTCAGGGGTTCCGTTGGGGCAGTGGATAGCCACACGGTCATTCTGTCAAGCAGGGACAGGCATTTACTTGACTGGGTTGGTGCCACCACTTGGGTCATTGCTCTGTATCTGTACCTTGGGCTCTCCAAAAGTGCCTGCCCCCTCTGATTGGTCCCTTGGGCCCCATAACCAAGACAGGCTGGAACTCCAGCAGCCTAGGCAAACACATGTGAGCTTAAACAAGTGCACAAGGGATCTGCAGCCATGGGGTGCCTTCTCACCGTGACATCTACATGCAGTGAGACAGACAAGGGCCCATGAGGGACAGGTACTCCAAACACAGCAGATATGCACCTCCCTCCCAAGGGTCTTTTGTTCAAAAAGACATGTTCTCACTGCCTTTTGAATGGGACAGAGGAACCTGAGGAGTTGTGTCCTACCCTCCCACACAGCCAGGTCTGGGGTGGCCACAGCTGTAGGGAGCCCAGGGAGTGTGTGTGGGGGGTAGCATGGTCTACCCTGCTGAACTCACATAGAGCCGATGAAAGCAACGTCAAACCAGAAAGCCAGGCCGTGGACCAGCCCTGAATGCAGCATGTGGAATTTGAATGGGATTTCTATCCTGGAAGGTAAAGGACAGTGGTTTGCTGGGGAAGCCAAAATGAGCTGCTGGGGAAAAAAGGGGTGGCCAGGTACAGAGGCTGGGATCCCCTGCCCACCTGCCCCAGGGCAACATAAAGTCAGCAAGAGCCAGTAGTGGCCCTGATCTTCAGTATGAGTTAGGCTTGGGGGAATGGGGTGTGGCTTCTGGTACCTGTGCAAATCTCCTTCTTTGGCTTCTAAGAAGTTCACTGTGTACTTGACAGACTTGGCCATCAGGATCCGGATGTCAAATGTGTCCTGGGAGAGACCACAGGCATGACCTGGTTTCTACTGGAGGGACCAGGGAGAAAGGAGAGCCCCAATGCTTCTCCTAGTCTGGCCATAGCCTATAAGCCATTTGGCTAAAATGCCTGCCCTTCTTAGAGATGCTAGGGGAAGATGTACTGGCACAATACCATGGAGAGCAATTAGGTAACAGCTCTCAAAATGACAAGTGTCCACACACATTAAAGACTTGGCAGTTGCATTTCTGTGAATTTAGCCCATAAGCATACATGGACATGTACAAGCTACATGTATAACTATTTGTACTAGTGACACTGAAAACCATATAAAATAACAAATCATCCATAAATGATGAACAAGAATGAAGAGGGTCTTTGTGGCTAGTCGGGGAAAGATCTCCAAGATAAACCATTAAGCAGATAACAAAGTAAATTAGAGAACTGAGTGCAGACATCCACTCCTACCAAGAACTGAAGCAAATCCAAAGGAAAAAAAATCAGTGTTTAAAGCCTCAGAGAGTAACCCCAACAGGCAGATATTTGGGGCCAAGATCCTAGAGACAAAGGAAATGTGTTGAGAGCCCATTTTTTAATTTTATTTTTTATTTTTGTGGTGTCAGGGATTGAATCCAGGGTCTTATGCATGCGAGGCAAGCACTCTACCAACTGAGCTACTCAGCCCTTGAGGGGAGCCCATTTTGGCCCATGCAAAACATCTAGGTCTTTCAGCCACCTGCAGGGAGGGGGAATGGGAGATCAGAGTAACCAAGTCAGCTAGGACTCAAGAAGGCATAAAAGCACAGGAAAATGCAGAAAAGGAGTGCATGTTGTGCTTGCAGTTTCACTTTGTGGCATTGGTCAATTCCTAAGCCATGTGTGGAGAGGAGATTATAGGCCAAGAATTCAACTAGAAAACCACTCCTAAGAGACTAAATAGGTCCATTAGAGAGTCCAGTATCAAGACTGCTGGAGAAGGGCTGGGTTGCAGCTCAGTGGTACAGCACTTGCCTAGCATGTGCGAGGCGCTGGATTCCATCCTGACACCACAAAAATAGAAACAATCCCCCAAACCAAAAATGGTCACTAAAGGCTAGTCCTAAAGCAGTGGTTCTCAAAGTGTAGTCCCATCCAGGGCACCCTTTAGCTTTGGGTCAAGGGTATTTTCTAATCATGCTAAAATGTTTTCTTTCTGCTCATATATGACGACAACAGGCTGAAGGCAGAAGCAGAGTCCAGATGCCTTCTATTAAGTCAGATATTAGATTTGCAAACTAAGATGCCATTATTTTCACTGAAGTTTTTTTTGAAAATAGTCTCTTTTTAATAAAAATACTTTTATGTTAACATGGAATGGGCATATTAAATCAATTGGTTAGCACATTTTAAAATTTATGGGGTTTACTTTTTAATACTAATAGATAGTGAGGCAGAATACACATAAACAAAAGCTCTTGAGGATCTTCAATTTTTGTGGCTTCAAGAGGTCCTGAGATAGGGAAGCCAGAGAAGAGGTCAGCCAAACAGTCTACAAAGCAATTTCCAAATATCTCAGATTCATGATAGGACTGTGATTGATCTGTCCATACAGCTAACTGCCCAGAGGAAAACAAAAACTTGGAAGGAGAAACACCATCCAAAGCCACCTATTTTTCTTTCTGGCATTCAATGATCAGGCATATGAAGAGCCTGGACTAAAGAAACAGGACTCAAAACTAAGGGAACAAACACAGAAAACATACCTTTTTCCACACACTGAAATGATCATAGACTCATAATTGACATTTTAAAAAACTGAAAAGGGCTGGGGTGTAACAGCAGCTCAGTGGTAGAGCATTTGTCTACTATGCAGAAGACCCTGGATTTAATTCCAGCACTATAGAAAAAAAAATTTTTACAGAGAACTAAGATGACAATAAAAAATAATCTCACAGTGGGTGCAGCGGTGCACACCTGTAGTTCCAGCTACTTGTAACACAAAAACAAAACAAAAATTTTCACATTCTAGACCTGAAAAATTACAACTGAAATTAAGAATTAGAAAAGCAGATTAAACACAGTGAAGAAAGGATTGCAGCTGGAAGATGAGTCAGTTAAATGAGCAGGTACAGCGGGGTACCCCTGTAATCCCAGAGACACAGTAGGCTGAGGCAAGAGGATTGCAAGTTTGAGGCCAGCATGGGCAACTTAGGGAGACCCTGTCTCAAAAAGTTAAAAAGGCTGGGTATGCTGGGGTGGCTCAGTGGTAGAGCGCTTCCCTAGCATGTGTGAGGAACTGGGTTAGATCCTCAGCACCACATAAAAATAAATAAATGACATATTGTGTTCATCTACAAAGAAAAAAAAAACAAAAAGGCTGGGGATGTGGCTAGGCCCAATCTGTAGCACACACACATAAAGTAATGTAAAAGAATCACCTGAGACATGGCAAAGAGATCTACTGTACACATGATCAGAATCCCAAAGACAGAAAGAATGTCAAAAAGATGCTGTCCAAGAATATCCCCCCAAAAAGTGAAAGACATTGAGGGGACAGAACAGTAAAATAAACTGTATGGAGGTCTGCATTAAATTAGATGTAAATGGTCTAACATTTCTAATTAAAAAAAAAATCAAGCTACATGCTGCTTCCTAGAAACTAAGGTTAAATAGGATACAAACAGGTTTAAAGTAGAAGAACAGAAAAAGTTATATTGTATAAAGATTAATCAAAAGAAAGCAAGTGTATCTGAACTGGTACTATCAGAGAAGTACTATCAGGGAAATAAAAACAAAAAACTTTAAGACAAGAAATAGTAATAGAGATAAAAAGAGATATTTCATAATGACAAAAAGATCTATCCAACAGGAAGATAATAATCCTAAACTAGGGCTCATGCTAATTCACACTATTAGTTATGAACCTAACACAATGTCAAAATATATAAAGCAAAAATAAATATAATGAAATGGGGGAAAAAAACCAATTCCACGATTAGTTATACATAGGAAAAGCAGATTTAAAAAAAAAATCAGTATCAAGCTGGGTGTGGTGGTGCACACCTGTAATCCCATCTGCTGGAGAGGCTGAGGCAGGAGGATGACAAATTCAAGGCTAGTGAAAAAAAGTAATAATAGAGATTTGACCACATGATGACAAATGTGACCTAAGTGGCATGAGTATAACACTACCCAGCAAGTGATCAGCATACATTTTTTTCAAGTGCACATAGAACATTAACCAAGAGAGATCACATACTGGACTTAGAGCAAGTGTCAGCAAATTTCAAAGGACTGAAATGTACATTGTATGTTTTCTGACCATAAAGAAATTAAGACAGAATAGTATTGTTGACTAAGCTATATTTTATGAGTGGAAAAAAGTTTCAAAAATGTAATTTAACATGCACATCTAGGTGTTAAGCCTTTGGAAGGACAAGAAGAAATAGTTTGCCTGCAGGAAGGGGAACTGCAGCTAGGAACAGATTAGGAAGCTTTTTTCTGTTATACTCGTTATTTCTGAACTATGGACCTATGTATCAATTTACAAATCTCAGCAAGTAAAATCCCTTAGTACAAACCAGCTCACCAAGGATCAATTTACCAGTCCCCATGTCCTCTGCATGCTATGTACTGAGTGTGTCTGTAGCTTCAACATCTCTGAGAGTTCTGTGTTGGGCAGAAGTGAGCCTAAGAGGGGCAGTAGTACTACACAGCCTGGACAAGGCCTGATGGTGAAGCCCATGCCCCACTCAGTCACTCCAGAGGGGCCATGCCCAATAGTAATGCCATAGCATTCCGTGTCCCCTACTTACCACTACAGGCTGGCGGAAATATTCATCCACAGCAGCGCCTCGGAGGGCCGACAGGTCTACTCCGTGAAATGATGGCTGGTACCTGCAGAAAGTCCCCACCCCCACCGGCAAGGTCACCAGCAGCAGAAGAGGCAGGTGAGATAGCACTGCCTTCTCTCCCAGCTGGCCCTTGTCGAGCCCAAGCTCTTCAGGTCCTACTGAGGATGAGGAGAAAAAGAGGAGAGGTGGGGCCACCTGGGGGCTGGGGGTTATCCCCGAGCAGGCAGGCCGTGGGGCCCGGGCAGGACACCCAGGGCGCACTCACCAGAAGTTGGCCTTGGTGAACTGCTCCATGTAGAGCTGTTCATCCGTGAAGGGTGCGAGGTGGACGTCACCAATGGTGGGGAACATGTTTCCTGGGAGTGGGGGGCAGGGAGGGGTGCTGGTGTCAGGGTGGCACATCCCACAGGGCCAGGCAGAGCTTCCAAAGGGCCCCAAGAACCCCAACCCTGGCCTTTTCAGCTGCTTGTTCATTCATTCATGCATTCATGTGACACACAGTGTAGAGTGCCCACTCTGTCAGTGGCCACGGAGGAGTGCTTGACCTGTACCATCTCACTGCATCCAGACTGAGGGGTAGGAGGTTCTTTTCTTTTATACTCTTGATTTTTGAACCATGGATCTATGTATCAATTCAAAAATCACAATATGTAAAATCAGTAAATCAGCACACCAAGGATCAATCAATCTACTAACAGTTCACCTTTCCCAAATGCTTGTTGTGTGCTGAGTGCTGGGGAAGCCATTGGCCTGCACAAACCCTAAGAGGTAGATGGGCCTGTCCTTATGTCCCATTACTTGGGCTAGAGGACAGGAAAGGACCAGTCAGAACCTCATAATGAGCAGGAGTGGCTGGGATGCAGCCAGCAGTGCCTCTCAGGCAGCACATGCACACATGCTGAGTGTGCACAGCTGGCAGGGAAGTCAAGCAGGGTCACTCTGGCCAGAGTGAAGGTGGCCCCAGGTTGGGTCTAGGTTCAGCTTCATCCACGCCACCAGTATTGCCCAGGCTCTGGCAGACACCAGGCAGACAGGGTGGACAACTTCGCCATCCTGGTTGGCATATGGCCCTCATCTGTGATTCAACAAACAGATGAGTCAGGACCAGCCGCAGGGAAAGCCAGGGTTCCAGAGGCTGTTCCTGCTCTGGGAGAACACCTGGCCTCCAGATGTGGGCTTCAATCTACCCTTTCATGCAGGGGGAGGGAGGAAGGGAGGGATGAGTCGAGGTGCCTCCACATAGCCTCCAGCAGGCTAGCAATGCTCAGCAGGGGACAGAGGCCCACAGCTCTAGCTCATGGGCCATAGGCCCAGAGGACTGAAGCATCATGGGAAGGTGCCCTAGCCTGGAAGGCACCTCTGGCTCTTGCAGGCTGGGGGAGGGTTGCCTATAATCCTCAAAAGAGGTTTTGTTGTTATTGTTGCAGTGGTAGGGGTGAAATCCATGCTAGGGAAGCTATCACTGAGCTACATCCATAGCTCAAAGGAGATTCCCTCCCCTTCCACCACCCCAGTACTAGGGATTGGAGCCCAGAACACTATACCACCGAGTTACATCCCTAGCCTTTTTATTTTTATTTTTAGACAGGGTCTCACTAAGTTTCCAAGGCTAGCCTTGAACTTAGAATTTCCTGCCTTATCTTCCTTAGTAGTTGGGATTACAGGTGTGTTCACAGCACCCACCAGCTTCAAAGAAGTTTCTGATGTGGATGGAAGGCCCATTTCTACTTCTTCTTCTTCTTTTTCCTTTTTTTTTTTTTTTTTTTTGAGGGTGTGGGGGAGGGTAGTACCAGGGATTAAACCCAGGGTCACTCAACCACTGAGCCACATCCTCATCCTATTCTGTATTTTATTTACAGACAGGGTCTCATTGAGTTGCTAATTGCCGTGCCATTGCTGAGGCCGGCTTTGAACTCAAGAATCTAATGTCTGAGCCTCCCGAGCTGCTGGTGTTACAGATATGCACCATGGCACTTGGCTTGGAAGGTTCATTTCTGTAGGCTGGCCCCTGGCCTCATGCTGAGCAGGGGAGTAGTTCCTTCTGCTGGGGCCTGTTCCCACCCCAATGCAAACTTGGCCACCAGCAGGGCAGAATGGAAGGAAAGTAGGACTGGGACAGTCACTGGGGCAGCCTGGAGTCCCACACTCACACCTGGGGCAGAAAACACAGCTGTTTTAGCTGCCTCTGGAAGTGGAACCCATGGCAGGCCCCAAGGAAGAGACTCAAGTAGGAATTTCCCCCTGCAAAACCACCAAGCCCTGCCCACAGGGCAGTCTGACTGCTTCCCATGCTCCATCCATGGCTGCTGCCCTGGCCAAGGCCCTTGCCTATGTCTATACACTCCTGCACAACTCCCTGCCTGCTTTTTTATATGGAAACATTCAGACATGGATACCCAATAGTGAAATGGACACACACTTCAGATGCTCAGGGCAGTGAACAGAACCCAATACAGACAGGTTGATATAAAGAGCTGCCCAGTGACCCCGAAGCTTGTACACAGAGGCACGGACAGGCCCGTCCAGGAACACAGGTGGTGACAGATGGGCTCACCAGAGAGCCACCTCCTCCACTCACTCCCAGGCAGGTGCCTACATGCCTTCATACATGTACACATGTACCCATTCATCCTCACTTGCACACATGCATGTCTGTTCACTTCCCAGGCTCTGAGGAGAGCAGGGCTTATCAGGGCATCTGCCCAGAGGAATGTTTCCAGGCCTAGGACTGAAGCCCCTTAGAGAACCACCAACTACAGGACCAAGTTACAGTCTGTGTGCCTGTCCCAACCCCTGCTCCCAGAAAGAAATAGTCCTATTGTATAAGATGCAGGTGGTGGAGGTGCCAGACACTCTCAGGGAGCCCGAGGGGATCCCTCTAAGCCTAGTAGGGTTGGTGAGCAAGTGGATGCCTGGCTTTCTTTGGGACACAGGACTCCCAAAGCCTCAGTCAGCAGGGGCAAGATTGGGGTAGGAAGCAGGGCAAATATCAAGATGCCCTACATCCTAGGCCACTGACACCGGCAAGCATGGAACTGAGCCATCTATGGGCAAACTGTATGGCAGCCTGGGAGCTTGACGGGGGGCAAAATACTTGGTTTGGTGGATACTACCCTGGTGTCTGGGCCAGAAAAGCCCCTGCATGGTGGCTGGCCATACAGTTCATAGCTGCAGGCACCTGGCCTGGCCCTGTTCTCCCTGTATGTAGGAGGAGACACTCACCGCTGGGCTTCAGGTACTTCTTGGCATGGAGGTAGCTCTCGAGCATGCGCTCATTAAAGAGCATGTAGCCCATGGGCTCTGAGATGATGATGTCCACTTGTTCAGGGAGGGAGACCTCCTCTACCTTGCCAGGTATGACAATGATACGGTCGGTCAGGTTGTTACTCTTCACCAAAACCTGTGGGCAGGCAGGCAGGAAGGGTCACTTGGGGTTCCCTGCACCTACCTGCCTAGTGCCCTCATTGGGTCCATTCTCAAAGGAGGGCCTCTGTCCATATATAATTACCCAACGCCTCTCTGCCTCCTCTGTCAGCATCCTAACCACAGCAATGACCACTTAAGAGCTTACTGAAGCCCAGACCTCTCTTGGGGCTGCAGCATCCCTGGTCCTCCCCCATATGCTGTGAACACAGGTGCTAGTGGGTGTAGAGATGTGGATGAGTCAACTTTGCTACAGCCATCAAAGCAGGAATTGGACATCCCCCAATTCAGTGACTCTAGCACCAGGAATTTGTCCTCTGGACACAATCATACATAGGAAAAGTGATGTGTGTTTAAAAGGGCTCAGTGTGACCATATTTATGATAAAAAGATGGGGAAGAGTCAACGGCACAAGAGACCAAATGTGGGTTCCTATATAGCAGTCCGTCCACACACAGTGATGCTCTGCAGCTATACAAAGAGCAAGAACGTTAATTCCATAAGGACAAAAACGATTCCAGATCTACTCTAAAAGGTAAAGCAAGGAGCAAGGCGGTGATGTGTCTCCATTTGCACAAGAATTGGGTAGAAGGAGTAGAAACACATGCTTGCTTCCATCTCCACAGAACAGCTCTATAAGGATCTAGAAGGTATCTTTCTCTCCAGTGGGTGGAGGTTGGTGCTCAACTAGAGTAGCCCATGTATGTGTCTCAGAAGTTCCACCAGGGTCTATGTGACTTCATGGCCCAGCCCCAGAAGCATGAAGCCATCCAGCCTCTGTAGGCCCCAAACCAGCCTTTGGCTGGATGACTAGTTTCATGGAGGAAAGACTACCTCAGGCCCAGCAAGCCCCTCCCATCTACAACCACCTGGTCTTAGGGACAAAGAACAGAAGGGATATATCCTCAGGTCCTCTGGACCCAGGGGTCAGGTCTCCTGAGAGTTCCTAGCAGGCAGAGATGAAGGCTAACCATGGGGTGTAGCCAGGATACCAGGGACACTGACCTCAGCATGCTGGGCCATGGTGCTCGCCTCCACTGCATAGATTTTCCTGGCTCCAGCTTGGGCAGCGAAAAATGACAGGATCCCAGAGCCACATCCAACATCAAGAACAATCTGAAGAAATGACACATGTCTGAGGTGGTGGACATGAGAGTCACTCTGACCTAATCGTATATAACATGTACTGAAATGCCACGCTGCACCCACGAATATGCAATTATTATGTGTCACTTTAAATTTTTTTTTTTTTTTTGTACCAGGGATTAAACCCAGGGGCACTCAACCATTGAGCCACATCCCCAACCCTTTTTACTTTATTTGTTCTTGTTAGCTGTACAGGACAGTTGAATGTATTTTAATACTAAACATACATGGAATATATCTTCCCTTTCTCATGATTGTACATGAGGTGGAGTTACACTGGGCATGCATTCATAAATGAACGTAGGAAAGTGATATCCAATTCATTCTACTGTCTTATTATATATTTTTTTAATATTTTAATTTTTTAGTTGTAATGTACACAAATACCTTTATTTTATTTATTTATTTTTATGTGGTGCTGAAGATCAAACCCAGGGCCTCGCACGTGCTAGGCAAGCGCTCTACTGCTGAGCCACAACTCCAGCCCTCCTTATTATATTTTATCTTGAGAAAGGGTCTTGCTAAGTTGCTCAGACTAGCTTTCAACTTTTCATCCTCCTGCCTCAGTCTTCTGGGCTGGGGTTACAGGTATGTGCCACTGAGCCCAACTGAAATATATTTTTAAATATAGGCACAGGCCTATAATCCCAACTACCCAGAAGACTGAGGCAGGAGACTCACAAGTTCAAGGCCAGCCTGAGCAACTTAGAAAGACTCTGTCTTTAAAAAAAAAAAAAAAAAAAAAAAAGGAATAAAGAACAATCTGGTAAGAAGCAGAGGTTAGCTACTGGACGAAAGGTGCATGTCACCAGAACTCACTCCCTGTGTCCAGTCATGGGGCACAGAGAGGCATAGTTTCCTGTTCGGAGATGTTGATGGGTAGAGCCAGAACTTACACCAGATCTGCCCTCAGTATGAGTATCTGCCCTTCACAGGCTCTGAGTACAAATGAAATTAGAGCTAAAGGTGGCTCAAGGAGCCATGGTCTAGGCTTCTGGGAGAAGACTCCAGAGGCTTCCACTCAGGGAGCCATCTAGGCCATGGACCTACTTACAGTCTATGTGCCTGTCCCAACCCCTAGGCCGTGAGCCTCCCTGGAAACCCGGGCAGCACTAACAGTAACCTCTGAGACCTTTGCAGTCCTTATGGGAAGGGAAGGGGCCTGGAAGTACTGGAGGTAGCATCTCCTGGCTCCATGCTGACTCCGGCCCCAAGAAACAGCCAGTTTATTGGTGGGGGCAGATCAAGTCCTGAGCGCTACAGCCCAATGGGTTCTCCCAATGTCCCACACACTGACTCTTGGCAGAGTCCATGCCAGGGTATTCTTGATTTTTGTGGCTGCTTCTGCCTGAGTAGAATGAGGACTTATGTTTCTGGGGTGATGTGTAAGTTTTCCTGGGGAAAAATACACTTGGCATGGTGATGGACCCAGAGAAAGTGCCCAGAGGAGAGCCTCGGTGCCTCCTGGAGCCCTGGAGGAACCAACAAATGGATCTCAGTCCTGGGAGAGTCAGAAGGGATATCACCAAAAAATGCATGGACTTTCAAGGCCCCAAGCACTGCTTTAGCACAGCTCAGGCCAACAACTAGGAAAACACTCAGAATGGCTCATCGAGAAGCCAGCAAGGTCTGTGATGGCTGCCCCATCAGGACGATTCCTTCCTGGGATCCAGGCCCAGTGTCCTAGGGCATGGCTGGCAATTTCAGGAGGCATGATAAAGATGCAGATGAGGCAGATCCACACAGATCCAGGAGGAAAGCACAAGACATGCTGAGGGGAAAACAAAGGCTTCCAACTGACTCAAAAGGGAACAAAGGGGCTGGGGCTGGGGCTGAGGCTCAGTGGTAGAGCGCCTGCCTAGCATGTGTGAGGCACTGGGTTTGATCCTCAGCACCATAAATAGATAGATAGATAGATAAAGTGTCCATCTACAACTAAAAAAAAAGGGGGAAAAATGCTGGGTATGGGATGAGAAGAAAACACATTTCCACTGTGAAATACACAGGTGTTCTTCAACTAACGAAGGGGTTCTGTCCCTTTAAATGGCAAATGCATTTAATACACCTGTCCCACTATACATCCCAGCTTAGCCTACCTAACCTTAAATACTCAGAATACTTCTAAGTCTACAACTGGGCACAATCATCTAACACAAAGCCTATTTTATAACAAAGTATTGATGATCTCATGTAGTTTATTGAATAATGTACTGGGGGAAAAAAATGGTTGTAGCATAGTGGTAGATCACTCGCATAGCATGCACAAGGCCCTGCGTTCAAGCCCCAGCACTAGAGAAAAAAAAGGGCTGGGTGGGGGGGAGCTAGGAAAGTGACAAGGTCAATCTCAATTAAATCTTTGTGCCTAAAGAGCACGTCCCAAGGAGTTCTAGGGACCTGAAGTGCAGCATGGTGGCATTAGTTAATGGACTGAACTGTGCACTTGGATCTGGCTCAGAAAGTAGATTGTACAGGTTTTCACTTGTGATATTTTGATATATACATCTTGGTTTTCATCCGAAGTTTCTGGCTTCTAATCCCTTTTTCCAGCAAGGCAGGCCATAAAATGAGAATTTCTCTTCCCTGTGGTGGGTCAAAGAACCTCTACTCTTCCCCAGTCTGTCTGCTCTGGAGCTAGCCCTAAAGAAACTGAACCACCCTTGTTCAACAATCGGTCATAAGACACTGCTCATTTCAGAGGGTCCAGACCTGTACCCTGGGGGGGAATAATGCTGACAGAGAGGCCAAGAAGAATCTAGACAGGACTGGCTGGGTTTCCGCAGCCAGTCTCTCAGCATTAGATATGCAATGAAGTCTCCACTAACACCCAGAAGGACTGGGTTCAGAAATCTTCTAGACAGTTGAACTCATGAGCTTCCTGGAGCTTCCTACACACCTCGCCCCATGAAGCTTTTCATTTGTATCTTCTGTAATCCTCTATACCACACCAACAAATGTGTTTCCCTGAGGTCTGTGATCGGCTCAAGAAGATTAACTGAACACTGAGTGGGAGCCTGATTTAGAGGCAGTCCCTAACAAACACAGGGAAATCCACCATGTGCTGTTAACTAGCAAACTGGCATTTAAGTGTGCGAGGAGGTGCAGAGGGGTCTAAGGACTTAGCCCCCAACTTATGGGGTCTAAGGCTATCTCCTGGTAAGAGTGATACAAATGAACCGGAATAGAGGATACTCAGTTGGTATCTGCTGCAGCAAAATGGCTAGCTTGCTGGTGGGGGAAATCCCCACCTTTAGAAGTTGTTTATGGTGTGAGAGTGAAAAAAAAAAAAAAAAAGGCACTGTTTTTCTTACACATCACTATTTCTTTTTAAATTTTTTTTTTGTGTGTGTGTGGTTTAGATAGACAGAATATCTTTATTTGTTTATTTTTATGTGGTGCTGCTGAGGATCGAACCCAGTGCCTCACGCATGCTAGGCAAGCATTCTGCCACTGAGCTACAGCCCCAGCCCCACATCACTATTTTTAAAAAGTAACTAGGTGAGCAGCTCAGGAGGCTGAGACGGGAGGAACCCAAGTTCAAAACCAGCCTCAGCCTTGGTGAGGGACTAAGCAACTCGGTGAGACCCTATCTCTAAATAAAATACAACATAGGGCTGGGGATATGGATCAGTGGTTGAGTGGCTGAGCACCCCTCAGTTCATTCCCCAGTACCCCCATGCCAAAAAAAATTAACTAGGTGAGGTGATGGATGTTAATTAGCTTGACTATAGTCATCATTTTATAATCGGGTTTTTGTTTTTGTTTTTTGATACTGGGGATTGAACACGGGGGCACTTACCCATTGAGCCACATACCCAGCCCTTTTTTATATTTGAGTCAGGGTCTCACTAAGTTGCTGAGGCTGGCTTTGAACTTGTGATCCTCCTGTCTCAGACTCCCAAGATGATAGGATTAAGTGTGTGTGGAGGTGCAGAGGGGTCTAAGGACTTAGTCCCCAATTTATGGGGACTAAGCCACACCCAGCTATGGATATGTATCTTAAAACATCACTTTAGGTATATATAACTTTTCCCCCCGTGTGCTGGGAATGAACTCAGAGCCTCACATATGCTAGGCAAGCACATATGCTAGGCAAGCACTCACCACTGAGCCACACCCCAGCCCAGCATATACAGTTTTATTTGTCAATCATACCTGAATAAAGGGGGAGGGGATAGAATGTTTTAAGCCATATCATTAAGCGATAAAGAAGTTTTCTAGCAGTAGGTAGATTACAATTTGAATTAAAAAGAAAAAAGGCTGAAATAATTCTAAAATACATGTTGATACATGTATGAGGAACATTTCAGAAGAACTCTTGTGTGTGTGTGGGGGGGGGGGGGGTCTTGGGGATTGAATCCAGGTGTCACTCTACCATGGGGCTACATCACCAGCCCCTTTTTTTTTTTAATTATTTTTTTTATTTTTAGTTGTACATGGACATAATACCTTTATTTTATTTATTTTTATGTGGTGTTGAGGATCGAATTCAGAGTCTCACATGTGCTAGGCAAGTGCTTTACCACTAAGCCACAACCCCAGCCCTTCTTTTTAATTTTGAGACAGGGTCTAAGTTGCCCAAGTTGGCCTTGAACTTGATATCCTCCTGCATTAACCTCCCAAGTCACTGGGATGACAGGTATATGCCACCACATCCAAATTGGAAAAAGAGACCGTAAACAGTTGGCAATGATTGTTTTGAAGGGAGATGATAGAGGCCTTTCATGCCAATACTGTACATATGTATTGTATTTATACATTTGATTTCACTTTTATAATCGAAAAAAATTTAAGATAAAATTAGTGAGCTAAAAATAATAAATAAAGAAAAATTGGAGGCAATATAAATAGGGAGGTGGGCCTAGGGCCCGAGGAAACGGACATATGGAGAGGGAGACAGGCTACTGCTCCTCTCAGCCTCTCTAGGCACCCACCAGCCTCCCTTCTGCTTCACACACTACCTCGCCCAGAGGAAGTAGAGGTCAGCAGCCACTCACCTTGTCCTTGAAGTCAGTGTGGTTCTGCAGGATTGCACGCTGGTAAGTGCCTGTCCGCACATAGTCCTGCATCATGTTCTGCTGCTGTGACAGGTAACCATAAAACTGAAATAGAGATACACCAATGACACAGGGCATATAGCATGATAGATGGTCAAGGCCCTGGCCAGCCTTGTGACAGAGTGACAGGCCCTTTCAGGCATAAACTTCCTCTAGGAGGCTGTATACCCTCAGCTGGCCTGGACCTGCTAATACCCGCCAGATGCTCCAGAAAGATGGGGAAGCCCAAAGGGAAGCCCCCAGGAAGGACACCATCACCATCACCATGGCAAAGGACACAGTAGATGCCACCTAGACTTGGGAGCTACCCAGAAGACTGCAAGATGTGCCTGGGAGGGTTCTGATATCAGGGGCCATGTGCCCCATCTTAGGGTCTCCAAAGAAGAGGAGCAGGTGGAACAGAATGCTAGAGCTCAGAGTGCCAGGCAGATGAGGTACAGTGTCTCTCTGTGAGACAACAGGAAGGCAGTGTGGCACCTGGGCAAGGCCTCAGGCTTTGGCATCAGTCAGACCTGGCTTCTCATCTTGGCTCTGTGGCATAAGAATAACTTACTTAACCTCTCTGAGCCTCAGTTTTCTCATTTGTAAAATGAAGACAATAATAACACTTACCTCCTCTAGTTGTTGGGAGGGTCTGAGTGTTTCTGGGCATGTATAGATACTTAGACTGGGAGCTGGGGTTGTGGCTCAGCAGTAGAGCACTCGTCTAGCATGTGCAGGGTGCTGGGTTCAATCCTCAACACCACATAAAAATAAATAAAATAAAGGCACTGTGTCCAACTACAACTAAAAAAAATATTTAAAAAAACAAAACAAACAAACAAACAAAAAAAAACCAACGATACTTAGACTGTGCCTTGAACATACAGAGGTTTTAGGACATTGCAAGCATTCTATCATTATTCAAAACACCTGGGAACCTGGGGTTCACGCACACTCAGATCCTTCCAGCAATCCTTTCAGGCCTCACAGATGAGGAAACTGAGGTCCAGCAAACAGAGGATACCTGCCCAAGATTACATGGCTAGTAGGGGACAGAGCCAGTATGTGAACACTCATGGGCCTGCCCTGTGCTACATTGCTTCCCATGGTTCAGAAAGATAGGACAGGGCCACTCAGCAGAGGTGGCCTGGCCCAGAATGGGCGCCAACCTACCTGAAAGTACTGCACAGCTGAGGACTCCTCCGTCCGCTCGCTGAATACCGACCGTTCCAGGGTGTGCCCCCGGCAGGTTTTCAGGATGTTGTAGAAAGAACAGAAATCTGAAATGGGGAGGCTAAGTCACCAGGGGGTTGCAAACAACCCATCCCAGAAGGCTGTGCACTCAGCCATTTGAGGGGTTCTGAATGAGCCATGGCTGACTTTCTGTCAGGATGCATGACGTATTTTTTCTTGCATAGGAATTGAACCCAGTGGTGCTCTACCACTAAGCCACATTCCCAGCCTTTTTAATTTTTTTAAATTTTGAGACAGGGTCTTGCTAAGTTGCCTAAGCTGCCTTATTAAACTTACAATCTTCCTGCATCAGTCTTCCCCATTACTGGGATCACAGGTGTGTGCCACTCCACCTGGCTCCACCATCTAACTTTTGTACCTTGAACCTGTGTGATTTGATGATTTCTTTTCTACCTGAAAAATGTACAAGTGTAAAAGAAAAGAAGAGCCTGGCACAGGCACACACACCTGGAATCTCAGATTACTTGGGAGTCTAAAACAGGAGGATCACAAGTTAAAAGGCCAACTTGAGCAAGACCCTGTCTCAAAATAAAATATAAAAATGGCTGGGAATATAGCTCAGTGGTACAATGCTTGCCTAGCATGTGTGAGACCCTGGGTTTGATCCTCAGCACCACACACAAAATTAAAAAAAGAAAAAGGAGCAAGTCAACTAAAAATAGCACTTGGTGACCACCATGAAGAGATGGCGGGGTTGCCAGCACCGAGAATGGGTCTGGGCATTTCCTATCAAGAAAGCAGCTTGGTGAAGCTTTCAAAGACATAGGCCACTGACCTCAGTGTCACATCTCCAGCAAGCAACCCCACATCCACCCAGGAGCTGATGGCAGTGTCTACATGTGGCAGTTGGCACAAGAGACACCACTTTGATACCCAATAAAGTAGATAAATTCCGTGGACCCAGAGAAGCACAGTAGAGAACCTGTCACCACCCTCCCTCCCTGGGTGTGATGTTCTGTAGTCCTTTAAAATGAATTTATCAAGTGTAGTGGCAGAGCACTTGCCTAGCCTGCATGAGGGCCTGGGTTCTAGCCCCAGTCCCATCTAAATAAATAAGTATATCTACAAACAAAAGTTATTGATACAGAAGTAGAAAAATTACCACTAAATTTTACCAAACAAAAAAATACAAGAGAGAACATATTTATAAAACATCTTTTTTTGGAGGTACTGGGATTGAACCCAGGAACACTTTACCGCTGAACTATATAAATCCCCAGCCTTTTTAATTTTGATATAGGTCTCATTAAATTGTAGATGCTGCCCTTGAACTAGCCATCCTCCTGCCTCAACTTTCCAAGTCACTGAAATTACAGGCATGCACCATTGTACTTGATTTATAAAACCATTTCTTTTTTTTTTTTTTTTAAGAGAGAGTGAGAGAGAGAGAATTTTTTTTTAATATTTATTTTTTAGTTCTCGGTGGACACAACATCTTTGTTGGTATGTGGTGCTGAGGATCGAACCCGGGCCGCACGCATGCCAGGCGAGCGCGCTACCGCTTGAGCCACATCCCCAGCCCATAAAACCATTTCTTAAAAAATTTAAATACATGGGCTGGGGTTGTGGCTCAGTGTGAGGTACTGCCTAGCATGTGTAAGGTACTGGGTTTGATCCTCAGCACCACATAAAAATAAATAAATAAACAAAATAAAGGTATTGGGTCCATCTACAACTAAAAATAAAATAAAATACAGCCAGGTGTGTGGCACATTCCTGAAATCCCAGGAATGAGGCAGGAGAATTGTGAGTTCAAAGCCAGCCTCGGCAACATAGCAAGGCCCTAAGCAACTTAGTGAGGCCCTAAGCAACTTAGTGAGACCTTGTCCAAAATAAAAAAGAAAAGGGCTGGGGATGTGGATCCATGGTTAAAACGCCCCTGAGTTCAATCCCTGGTACCAAAACAAACAAACAAATAAATAAATAAATAGGGGCTGGGAGTGGTAGCTCAGTGGTAGAGTGCTTGCCTCGCACGTGTGAGGTACTGAGTTCAATCCTCAGCAGCACATAAAAACAAATAAAAAAATAAAGATATTGGAATAAATAAATAAATAAATAGGGGCTGGGTGGTAAGCTTAGTGGTAGAGCGCTTGCCTAGCATGTGTGAAGCACTGGGTTCAATTCTTAGAACCACATAAAAATAAATAAAATAAAGGTCCATCAACAACTAAACATATATTTTTAAAAAATAAAAATATTTTTTAAAAAATTAAATAAATGAAATACACAGTGTGAAGCTGGGCACAATGGTGCATCTTGTAGTCACAGCTACTTAGGAGTCTTAGAGAAGAGGATCATTTGAGCCCAGGAGTTTGGGGCCAGCCAGGGCAACATAGTGAGACCCCAACTCCTAAAAAAGAACAACAACAAAAATAGTTTGGAAAGATGAGAAAATTCTGGCGACATAATAGTCATAGTTACACAACAATGTAAATGTACTTAATGCCGCTGACCTACATATTTAAAAAGGGTTAAAATGATCAATTTTTGTTATGTATATTTTACCACAATTTAAAAAATCCAAGCTAGAACTGAAAGAACCACTTTAGAATATAGTCATACAAGGAGACTGAGATGTAGCACCAAGCTGGAATTATTTTTGACAGTGGTAGAACACTGGCTGGGATGGACAGACCACTATTTCACTGGACTCCAGGCCCCCCACCCACCATGGCATAGACACGTACCGCTCGGTGTGGCGAACTGGATGAGAACACTGTTGCAGCCCAGGGTGATGATGAAGGACTGCTTGCCCACGCGGCTACACTCTGTCTCTCGGGACACTGAGCACTTAAACACACACACATCTTCATCTGCAAGAGAGAGAAGCTGGTATGAGCAACAACACCCTGTGGGCTTCCTTTGTTTGATTTTGTATCCCTGCCACCTTCCCACTCTGTCTTCCCAAACTAGAAGTGCTGCCAGGTGCCCTGCCAGTCCAGCCCACAGTGAGGATGAGCTGGACCCCATCAGGAAGGAGAACACAGCCTGTGCCCTTCAGGACTGTGTCAAGTGGGAGAAGAAGCAGGCATCCACAGGGGAAGGGCCTGGGCACAAAGGGAAGCATCCTGACCCCGTGAGGGCTGAGACAGGCAGACGGCCACCTGGCAGGGGCTCCTCCATGAGAAGCCATAGTAAGGCACAACGAGAGCAAGGTTATGGGGTCATTAAAACCTGGCAGGGTGCCCTGGACTCAGCTGACCAAGAGAGCTTTCATTCAGATCCTCAGGGGCCACTGGCCTTCAATACCTTCACAGCCATCAGCCTGGAAATGCTCTGCCCACCCTGCTGAACCCTTTCAGGCTGTGGTATAGTCATTGTGGAGCCAGACCTCCTGGGTTTATGCCCCACCCACACCTCTTAGTGTGATATGGGCAGGTCACTTAGCTTCTCAAAGCCTCAATTTTCTCATCTGTTAAATGGGGCTGATGGGGGTGGGGTTATTATGTGTCCTTAGAGGGTGCAGCACAGAGGAAGGACCACATTCCATGCCCATCAACACTGCTACCATTCTACAAATGAGCAGTGTGCCCCCTCCTTGGCCAAAGGATGAAATTCAGTGTCTTCAGGAGCAGAACTGACCAATCGAATGACACTGTATTCCTGCCATGTTATAGCAGGATAGCCAGTGTCTGTGTAGTATTGTTCCATCACAAGGGGACAACAGAGTATGTCAGATCGTGGCACAGTCTGCAAGAGAACCAGTCTGGTATCCCCAAACAACCCATGTTAAGAGAGAGAAAAACTGCTGGGGGCTATTCCAGAGTGAAGGAGACACAAGAATGGAGGATAACAAATGCCAAGTGGATCCTGAACTGGGGCCTGACGAAAGGTTCTTTAAAAACCTATAGGTAACCAGGCACGGTGGCGCACACCTGAATCCCAGCAGCTCTGGAGGCTGAGACAGTAGGATCACGAGTTCAAAGCCAGCCTCAGCAACGAGGAGGTGCTAAGTAACTCAGTGAAATACTGTCTCTAATAAAATACAAAAATAGGGCTGGGGATGTGATTCTGTAGTTGAGTGCCCCTGAGTTCAATTCCTGGTACCCACCCCTGCAAAAAAAAACCTATAAACAACCATTGGGGAAATGCAAGCACGGACTGTATGTGCAACAGTCTGAAATTATCTGGATATGACAATGGCACTGTGGTTTTCAGAGGAATGCCCTTATTAGAAGATACATGCAGAAGTGTTTAGAGTGAATTTGTGTGATGTCTTGCCCCTTGCTTTCAAATGGCTCATCAATAATAACTAAATTTATAGAGTGCTGGTGTTGTCAAAGAAAATGTTTCCAAATGGGGTACAGTAGCACATGCCTGTAATCCCAGCTACAAGGGGGACTGAGGCAGGAAGATCACCAGGTTCAAGGCCAGCCCTGTGAGACCCTGTCTAAAATAAAATTAAAAGGGCTGGGAATGTGACCCAGTGTTAAAGTGGTTGTCTAGCACTAGTGAGGCCTTGGGTTTAATCCCTGGTATTGGGGAAAAAAATGTTTCTAATCACCCCCAGTAGCCAAAATAATGTTGAAAAACAATAACAAAGTTGCAGAATTGACACTTTCCAATTTCAAAACACACTACACAAAGGTACAGTAATCAGTGTACTACTTGCAAAAGAACACCTTCCACTTATGGCCAGTTGATTTTAGATCAAGATACCAAGAACATTTAAAGGAGAAAGAAGTTTCATCAACAAAGGGTGCTCTGACAACAGGGTATCCACTTGGGAAAAAATGACACTGGATCCTTACCTCATGCCATACCAAAAACTAACGGGCTCAGGATTTATATCAGTGATAGAGCACTTACCTAGCACATACAAGGCCCTGAGTTTGATTCCTAGCACTGGGGGAAAACAAAGAAAACCTCAAAATGCATTAATAACCTAAATATAAGAGCTAAAACTATTAACACTGTTAGAAAAAAAACACAGGAGTAAATCTTCATGGCCTTCAATTTAGCCAGTGGATTCCTGGGTATGAAACTGCTGTAGTTTGGACCTGGAAGCCCAAAGGCTCATTATATCTTTAAGGCTTGATCCCTAACGCAGTAATATTTATAGGCAGGGCTTTTGGGGAGTGAATGGATCACAAGGACTCTCATCTGATCAATGGATTAATCCATTGAGAGGTTAGTAATCGAATGAACTATAGGGAGGTGGCAGAAACTATAGAGGAAGGGGCCTAGTGGGAAGAAGGAGGTCACTGAAGGCATGTCCTTCCAGGGCATATCTTGTCCCCTTATTCTCTCTGCTTCCTGGCTGCCATGAAGTGAACGGCTTTCCTCCATCATGCCTCAGGCCCAAAGCAATGAAGCCAGATGACCCAGACTGAAACCTCTGAAAATATAAACCAAAATAAATCTTTCCTCCTTTATGTTGTTTTTCTCAGGTATTCTATGAAAACCACACACACACACACACACACACACACACACACCCAAAAAAAACCTAACACATAAATCAAAATGTAAGCAATGAAAGGAAATAAAAATGAGCAATGAAAGGAAAAGATGTAAATTGGATTATATCAAATTTACAAACACTTGGGTTCTGAGGGTATATAGCTTAGTGGTAGAACCCTTGCCTACCATATGTAAGGCCCTAGGTTTGATTCCCCAACACTACAAAACAAACAAACAAGCCAGGCACGGTGATGTGGCTCAGTGGCTCAGTGGCTCAGTAGTCAAGTGCCTGAGTTCAATCCACGGTACCAAAAAAAACAAAAAAAAAAAAACAAAAAAAAACAAGCATATTATTCACAGTCACTTAAAGAATAAAAGAGACTATAACTTGACCAAGTCTTGAGACCTGCTACAACCTGGGAGAATCTTAGAAATATTATGCTCAGTGAAAGAAGATCACAACAAGGTCACAACGAGGAAATTCATAGAGACAGAAAGCAGACTGGGGTTGCTAGGCACTGCAAGAAGGCAGGAATGGGGAGCAAGTGCTTAACGAGTGTGGGGTTTCCTTTTGGAGGAAAATGTTTGAAATGCATGAAAATGTTTGGCAGCTAGACACAGGTCACAGTTACACAACACTGTGAATACACTAAATGTCACTGAATTGTACACTTTAAAATGGTTTATTTTAGCCAGGAGTGGAGACAGAAGTCTGTAATCCCAGAGATTCCAGAGGCTGAAGCAGGAGGATTGCAAATTCAAACAGCCTGGGGTAACCTAGCAAGACCCTCAGCAATTTAGCAAGACTGCCTCAAAATGAAAAAACGTGTTGGAGATGTGTCACAGCATTCCTGCCCCAGAGTTCAAGCCTCAGTACATAAATGAATGAAAAAAAAAAAAAAAAAGAAAAGAAAACAAAGGAGGAAAGGGAGGGAGGGAGGTTCATTTTAGGTTATGGGAGTTCTACTTCCATAGAAAAAGAGAAATGTTACCAATCGAAGATTCCAGATCTGTGACTGGACTCAAGAGCCTACAGGTACTCACAGGCCCTTGCTCTAGGTTGCTGCTATGTAGCCTGAGCAATGGAAAGGGCTAGGAGGAGGGCTCCCCACACTCCTGGCCCTGCCACACTCCATTCCATAAGCAGAATGGAAGAGGGTATGGATCAGCCACTGCCGGCTCAGGTCCCACTATAGCCACAGCAGACCCAAGACAAGGTGCTTCCAAATTCAGCTCTAAGTGGGTCCAAGGAAGGGATCTTGGCATGGTGCCTTATAAATGCCTCTCCTGAGGTGAAGATAAATCTCATCTTCCAGCTGTGCCTAGCTGACAGTAAGGAGACCCAGGGAGAGCCTCTGTTTATGAGGCAACCTGGCAACCTAACCGGTTGTCCTAGGTGCCCCTCTGCAACCTGGCGCCAGGCAGGCAACCACAGCACCTGCGGCTAAAGGACGCTTGGCTTTGGCTAGCAATAGGAGCTGGGCTTAGGCCAGGGAAGTCTGGACTGAGGGAGAGAGGACCTGTCTCCTCATAGCAGCAGCAGCTAAAGCCCATGCCAGCATTTCCTGACAAGTCACAGCTGGACCTCAAGCCAGTCTCTGACACATAAGAGGCACCAGGAAAATATCTGACAAACCAACACTTAACTGTGTCCCTCCCTGCTTTTTAAAATTTTAGTTGGGGAGGGGACTGGGGGATGGAGCTCAGTGGTACAGCACTTGCCAGGCGTGCTTGAGGTCTTGGGTTCAAGGTCCCAGCACTGTAGGGGTGGGGTGACCTACCTTTAGGAGACACCTGAGCTCTTGAACTGGAAGTCAGGGTCCTACATGATCTGTCCCCTCGCTCACCCAGCCTCTCCCCACTGCACCCCTTCCCCAGGGCTCCACACAATCCTCCAGCTCCAAAAAGCCATATGAACAAGCTGCCCCTCCTTCTCCTTTTTTTCTCCCTCCCTTGGCCAAAATGGACCCTCTGGACAACTGCATTCCTGGGCTGTTACTCAGCCAATGGCCAAGGAACACCTATGGCCAGAGAAGACCCCCCTGCCTCCTGGATGGGCCCCAGGGCAAAGACATCCTGCAAGGGCACCTCTCCTCCCCATAGGCTTTAGGGCCTGGAAGCTTTAGGGGTCTGGATCTGTCAGTGGAGTTAAGATACACTCACTCACACACACACACACACACACACACACACACACACACACACACCCCTAGGCTCTGTTCCTCAGGAAACTCCTGGTACACTGCAAGGTTGTCAACTGCCCTCCCACTGACTGGCCATTCAGCCATCACAGTGTGAAACATGGAAGGAACAGGGCCTCAAGGGCCCTAAAGTTGAAAAGGTCTTCTGTGTCAGCTTCTAGAAACCAATCCAGAAGGCCCCACAGTTGTCACACAAACTGGATTATTTGCACATGGGCTAGAGAGGTAGGGGCAATTAGGGGTGTTAGGGATGACTCAGTGGGGTCTCTCAGGTGAGGTGGTTGTGCTGGGTTCCAGCCAACCACAACCAGGTCAGAACCAGGATTTCTCTTCCCATAAATAAAAGGAGGGGGTGGGCCACAGCTGTGAAGAGGCCCTGTCTGGGCAGCCTCTCTAGGGAGGAATGGAAAAAGGAGCACGAGGAATCAAACCGGACTGAGAATGAATAATGCTGCAGCCCCCCCCCCCCCAAAGTCTGCCATCCTACTCCTGGGTCTAGTCTGGCACTACTTGCTCATCTACCGCACAGCAGCCTGTCCTATTGAAGTTTTGGGGCCAAAATGGCAGGCGACAGCTCCATAAGGCAAGTACTGCTCAAGCAGATTCCTAATGAGTAGGAAAACCATCCCACCTTTGAGGCATCCTGTCTTGCTCCCCAGGAAGCAAGATCCCTGGTCCCATGTCATAAACACCCAATTTCTATCATGAGGCCTCAAGCCCCTTCACACCCTGCTGAGACTGAGATCTGGGGCTAAAAAACAAGTGACAATCCTTAGCAGAGGCCAGGCTCTGTTTAGCTTTTCATAGGGCCCCTTGTTTCCCCCTCACCTCACTAGAGTGCTTAGAAAGGTGAAGTCTCTTACTCAAGGTCATATACCAAGAGGGGGCTGAGGCTGTTGCTCAAGGGTCCCTGCTTCTAACCCCTGTGCCCTATGAGTTCTCTGTGCACCCTGGTGCAGGACTAGGCCAATGTTCCCTATAAAGGACCAGACAATAAATATTTTTGGCTTTGTGGGCAGTATGATCTCTGCTCCAGTGACTCAATTCTGCCTTGCGGCAGAAAATAAGTAAATGAGGGAACATGGCTATGTGCCAGTAAACAATCTACAAAACCATGCAAGGTCACCATGTCTGGAATTACAGGTGCAGAAACTAGGACCTGAGCCCCCCTCCTTCACTTGTGCACCAGGCATTGGGCAAGAGGACATGCTTCCCATTCCCAGAGGAGTTAAGGATAGCCAGGTGGCAAAGTGACAAGTATCCCCAGGTGAGGGGCTCATGTGTACTATGAGAGCCTAAAGGTACACCTGACCCAGCCTGGGGAGCAGACTGAGCACAAATCCTCCAGTGAGAGGAAGGAGCATACGAAGGGTAGGAAAGAGGCACACTGGCCAGGGAGGCCGCTGACAGGCCTCCGCACAGGACAGGCTGATGTATGAGCAAGCTGCTGCGGGTCCCAGGAGGCTCTGGAGGGCTCCTGGACAAGAACCTAGCTGCTTCCTCAGGCATGAGCAGCCCCAGGAGTGTCCACATGCTGTGAGACAGGTGGAAGGTGTGGGGCTAGAGCTGGAGGGGCTAAAGCAGCTAGGCAGCTGGCAAGAGGGTAGCTCCCACAGGACTCAGGCTGCTGCTCCCTACCCTGCAGGCCCTTTCCTTGTTGGCTCCCCAGGGCAGCACCATGGGATCCACCACAGAAGAATCTGGGAACCCTGAGATATAGGGGGGCTCCATGGTTCAGAACTTTAAACACACACACACACACACAAAAAAAAAAAAAAAAAAAAAAGCTAAAGAAAAAGGAAACAGTGGTTGTGGCTAACCGGAGGCCTGCCTATACCATTCACTGGCATGCCCTGGACCTGCCCCAGGGCTTGATACCCAGAAAGGCTTCAACAAACAAAGAGACCTGTCTTGGGGCACTTGGACCATATTGTGCAAGGGAACATGCCAAGCCCTAGTCATCTCCTGGTCCACCCTACAAGTCACACAGTATCTAACACAGCCCATTTGCTTGGCTCTCTCCTCTGTTTAACACCCCTCCTGCTAGTGCATTCCTATAGCCCCTGCTACTTGTGAGGCAGAGGTAAGAGGATCACTGCCCAGGAGACCAGCCTGGGCAACACAGTGAGATGCCATCTCCTAAACAAAAATGAGCCGGGTGTGGTGGTGCGTGCCTGCAATTCCCATGACTTGAGAGGCTGATGCAGGAGAAATCCAAGTTTAAATCCAGCCTCAGCAACTTAGCGAGGCCCTAAGCAACTTAGCAAGATTCTGTCTCAAAATAAAAAAGGACTGGGGATGTGGCTCAGTGGTTAAGCACCGGGGTTTTTTTTTTTGCTTTGATACCAAAGCAAACAAACAAACAAATGAAAAGCAAAACAAAAACACTCAAAAATAGTTCTCTATGGCTTTCCAGAGCCTTCCAGAACAAATTCCAACCCCACACAGGGTCATATCCCCTGCCAGCATCTGCAGCCTCAGTGCAGCGCCTTGTCCCTCCTGCAGTCACACTGGTTTTGCCATTCGCTCAGCACCCCCAGACCACTGGCAGAAGTTATTTCTAGCCTCTGAGGCTCCTTAGCCAGGAACACCCTCCCCTCTTCCCCTGCCTCTTTGGCACCTCCACCAAGAGGTGCTCCAGCACTTTCTGGATAAGCTCTAATTGCATGGTGACTCCTCATTTGATGCCTGCCTTGCCCATCCACCTGACCAATCTGTGAAGTATGGACTCAGGCTCTGTACATGGCTAGGATGCTGATCTGAATGGTGTCCCCAGGCCCTGACTCTTCTCCTAAGCACAAGAGACAGAGGGTATGGAAGCCCAGAGACCCAAGTCCAAAGCCAGCCTGTCCCTGCCCACAAGTATGGCCTTAGCTGGGGACCCCTCCACTACTAGGAGATGGTGGGCAGCAACACAGTAATGCTCCCTGCTGTTCTGCCCTCCTTCCTTTCCTCCTTGTTTCTAGAAAGCAGCTGGGCAGACCTGTGTCAGAGGGACCTAGCAGAAGGGGGACAGTTGGACAGACTGGAGTTAAGCTTTTTCCTCCTGTGGAACCTTCCAACCTTGCACAAGACAGAGGAGGTTGAGGATGAGACCGAAACACAGTCACCAGCTAAGGGGGGAACAAAAAGGCTACATCTCAAGCCTTTGCCTCTCTAGTGGGACACTATTACTGCCACCAAACAGAGGAATAATTAAGGCTATTTATCTTGGCAGACCTGTCGGGGGAGAGATGTGAAAGGCTTGTCCAAATGTTAGGTCTTTTATTAAATCACCTCCTACTGCCAAAAAAACAGCCTGCATACCTTCCAGAGGAAAACATTCCACAGCGAAGGAGTAGGTGAGAAAAAGACCCCCACCCCTTCCCAACTGAAGACAGGTGCCTTCCTAAACTCACCCAAGCACACCCTGTTCCATGCCAAGGTGGGGACAGGGGCCCAGAGGTGAACATGAATGCCAGGCCCTTCCTGAGAGCTGAGGGTGAGAGGCAGACAACTCTGCACACAAGTGAGAACATAGGGCAGCAGGAGCTGGTGGTAAGTGCTGGAAGGAAGCAAAACAGGCTGATGCACAGAGACAGCGTGAAAGTCACAATAGAGTAAAGGAGAGGAGACACTGGGAGTCCCCCTCCACCCCCACCACCACCCCTGCAGTGAAATTCTTGCTTCCAAACCAGTCAGCATCAGAAGCTTCCTCTGTCTCACATGGTTTAACATCCCAGTGGCCAGAAGGAAGAGATTGCTCTGGGGTCATCCAGCAGGGATGGAGTTAGAGTGATGGCTTTTGGAAACTAAAAAGACCCTTCTCCAGCTGTATGACCTTGGGCCTTAGTTTCCTCATCTGTCCAATGGCATCCTGACATATCCCAAGGGTGGGATGACATAACCCACGTGGAAGGCCTGGCAGCCAGCCCAGTGCACTCTCCTGGAACTGCTCTAGGTCACAGCTGGCAGGCAGCAGAGCCTGGAGAACTGTGCTGGTGTGGGATTCCTAACCTCCTGCCTCCCCACCCCAGTTCTTGCCTCCACCCGGCCTCAGGAGCTCCACTGGAAAACTGGGCATAAATTAAGGATGAAAATCCTCCCCTGCTTCTAGGATTCCACAATAATGGAGGTAGTAGTAATTGTAACAAGGGCTTAATAAATGGAATCAGTCACTATTACTGTCATCAGTGACAGATCAACGCCTGTCTCAGCAAAACATCCCAGCCACAGGAATCCTAACCCAGCCTAGCCTCACTCACCTGACATAACCTAAGCTCCATTCTCTAGTGCTGTCCTTAGAGAAGATCCAGAGCAGCTGCTGCCACACTCTGCCCTTTCTAGTAGTATTTAAGGACCATGAAGTCACCCTGGGCTCCTATGGCCAGGCCCCATTCTCTGGGTGAATCCCAGCCCCTCCCCTTGGTCATGCAGACTTGGGGGCCCTGGTCTGGCACTGCTCCTGGTACACTGAAGCACCAAATCTGGGCAACTCTTCCAAGGGCAAGTGACCCCAAAATCCACCTACAGGGCTTGACCCTACAAGGCCCTACTTGCAAACATGAGGAAAGACATACCTAGATATGAATAAGTCCAAAGCAGCAGGAAACTTAATATCTATTGAATGAATGAAGATGCAGCCAATTAAAAGAAGCAGGTTTCAATTTGTAGACACTGATGTTAAAGTGACCACTTGTATCATATGAGTAAAAATGAGGGTACCAGCAGAAGAGCTGGTCTAGAAACAATAAAATGACTTTAGGGACTGGCTCTGGGAAGGCAATACTCTTCCATCGGGCCCCCCCCCCCCCATTGTTGAAATGTGCATAACTTCAAGCCAAGAGATTTATGCACGTGGGCATAAAAAACCCAAGGGAAGCTGGCAGCAGTGTGCAGGGAAGATCACGTCACTCTCCAGTAAGCTGAATTTCTACCCTATACATAAAAAGATAACCAGACAAAAGGCAGTTGCCACAGCAGGAGAGGCCTGACGTCCATTCCAGTCCACTCCAGAGTGGGCAGGCCTGACTCTGGACCCCAACCCACCCACCCTTTCAGACCCTGCCCAGGTAGGAAGAGCAGTGAGGACAGGCGTGGGCCTCTGCTGTGCCCCAGCTGGAGGAGGAAAGTCAGCTCTATCTTCTCTGCACAATATCTTCCAAAGAAAGCCCCGCACCCATGCCACGGCCCCCGGTCCCAGGGGATGTGATGGAGGTGGGGCAGCAGGCTGGACCACATCAGCTTGCCCCGGGGCAGCAGAGCTTTGGCTTGCATTCCAGGCAGCTGTCACCTGGGAAGGCCCTTCTCCTTTACTGCCAGGAAGACCAAGGCCAGGTGCAGTTACCAGAGCCTGGCTCTAGACTTAGACCCACATCTGAACCTAGGCTTGGCCACCTGCAAGCAAGGGCCCTTCCCCTCCCTAAGCCTCAGCTTTATTGTCTAGAAAAATAAAATGAAGCATGGATCAGGCTGTTAGGATGGACACACCCTGTGCCCACAGGCACAAAGCAGGGTGGTGCTGGTACAAAACATAGGTCCCAGCCCCCATGTCCCCAAGGTGAGGCAGAGCAGGAACCCCAGAAAGAGTTCTGAATACAAGTTCATGACAGGTCCAGTCCAGGCATCTGACCCTATTCCCCAAGTAGCCAACCCCAAACCCATCTGCCTGGAAGCCCCTCAAGAGTCAATCTTTACAGCCAGGGAGTGGCCATCTGAACACATGGCTGAGTCTACAGCCAACAGAGAAATTGGTTTCCCATACCACCCACACCATTTGAGATCTTTGTGTGTGTGTGTGTGTGTGTGTGTGTTTTTTGCTAGGAATGGAAGCCAGATTGGACATGCTAAGCAAGTGCTCTACCACTGAACTATATTCCCAGGCCCCCCCCCTCCTTTTTATGGTGCTAGGGATTGAACCCAGGGCCTTGTGCATGCGAGGCAAATAATCAACCAACTGAGCTATATCCCCAACACTCTTCATTCTTTTTTTTTTTTTATTGGTTGTTCACAACATTACAAAGCTCTTGACATATCATATTTCATACATTAGATTGAAGTGGGTTATGAACCCCCAATTTTACCCCAAACACTCTTCATTCTTCATTTTAAGTTTCATAGGTTACAACTTAAGTTTTCAGGTCATTTCAAAATGACCCCCTAAAGGTTGATCCTCAGCAGAGATGTGGGAAGTTAGAGTTGGAAAGTTCCCTTCATTCTCCATTCTCTACTCAGTGTTTTAATTTTATTTATTTATTAAATTTTTTGGATACTGGGGATTGAACCCAGGGGCACTTAATCACTGAGCCACATCCCCAGCCCCCTTTTATATTTTTATTTTTTTTAATATTTTATTTTTTAGTTGTAGATGGACGCAGTACCTTTATTTTATTTTTATGTGGTGCTGAGGATCGAACCCAGGGCCTTGCACATAGTGCTAGGCGAGCGCTCCACCGTTGAGCCACAACCCCAGCCCCCCTTTTTTTATTTTGAGACAAGGTCTTGCTGAGTTGCTTATGGCCTTGCTAAATTACTGGGGCTGGCCTCAAACTTGTGATCCTCCTGCCTCAACCTCCCAAGCTGCTGGGATTACAGGTGTGAGTCACCACACCCAGTGTGTTTCAATTCTGTTAAGTGGAAATGAGAGAAGCACAGAGGGACTAGGCATATTGGTCTTTTTTTTTTTTTTTTTTTTTGAGAGAGAGAGAGAGAGAGAGAATTTTTTAATATTTATTTTTTAGTTTTAGGCGGACACAACATCTTTGTTTGTACGTGGTGCTGAGGATCGAACCCGGGCCGCACACATTCGAGGCAAGCGTGCTACCGCTTGAGCCACATCCCCAGCCCCGCATATTAGCCTTAACATGCTAAACAATCTGACAGCCCCAAAAGCCCACTCTCCAATATAGGGCTGGCAACTCAAAAGAGTTTAATCTATTTTAGGAGAATCCCCAAGAACATAAGTGTCCAGAAGAATGGCAACAATTCTGAAACCACTCAGAGACAGGACTTGGCCAAGAGGTAACCAATTGGGGATGGTGACATCTTCCTCCAGGGTTCCTGATAGCATCTCCATGGCCCCAGGCTGACCTATCCTCACCCCACCCCCACCAGGTCTGATTTCAAGACACTTCTGCAGGTGGCATGTGGAGAAAGGTCAAGTTGCCTCTAGGGTGACCATGGGATAGAGAAAACCTCCCTCACTGGGGACATCCAGGCCTCACAAATCAGCTTTGGGAGATCAGAGGCCTGGGGAAAACACTGGGCAGGAGGTTCCTAGCAAAGGGCTGGTCCAGAGGAGGTAAGGCCAGCCCTGCCTTCAAGGGTAAAGGCTTCTAGCCAGCCAGGCCCGGTGTGGAGACCCTAAACAGGAGTCTAATTGTGGGGTATGAAGAAGAGCAACCCCAAGAATAGGACAAGACAAAGAAAGGACTTGGCTTTTCTGAAAAGAACACTAGGGGCAATTACATGCAGATGTCTCCCTGGCCATGCTAATCAGTTGCTGTGACTGGCCCCTGCTTTGTGGCTACAAAAGGGATGGCAGATGTGCCTGGGGAGTTCTGCAGCCCCTGCAAATGTGAAGCTTAGTGGATAATTATGAAAAAGGGGGGGGCAAGGCAACAAAACCAGCCTCCCCAGCCCCCTCACTCCACAGGCTGGCCTGTCCTTTCTTCTCGGCTGAGACTTTGAAGCTGTGATTTATGGAACACCAGGCAGTGGAGCGTGATCTGTGCAGAGTCTCATTGCAGGCACCAAATCACCCTCTGCGCTACCTTAGCCCCATTTTCAAGAGCAGCGAGGCTTGGGGACCCAGCAACTGGTCCAAGAGTAAACAAACTCCATCCCAGCCTCTGGAGTCAAAGGAGAATCTGGGGGCTGGGGATGTGGCTCAAGCGGTAGCACGCTCGCCTGGCATGCGTGCGGCCCGGGTTCGATCCTCAGCACCACATACCAACAAAGATGTTGTGTCCGCCGAGAACTAAAAAATAAATATTAAAAAAAATTCTCTCTCTCTCTCTCTCCTCTCTCACTCTCTCTTAAAAAAAAAAAAAAAAAAAAAAAAGGAGAATCTGGCTGGGAAGGCCACAGACACCATGTCCAGGATGGCAACAACACAGACCCCTGCCCTCCCCACTGCACGGAGGTAACTGAACCTGCCTCGTAGGGTCACCATAGCCTGGGACACATGGCTGAGGTAGCAGTGCTTTGTGAGATCCTTAGCAGAGGGGCCATTTTCAGAGTCCCCAAAGACCAGGATAGAATGAGGCTGAAAGGGGAGCAGCAGGAGTACCCCAAACTGCATAGGGAAACCGGCTCTCAGAATAGCAGCACACAGGCCACTCAGGGGCCTCCAGCTGAGGACCAGGGCCGGCTCCCAAGAGGCCAAACTACACAAGATAAGAGGACAGGCCAGGGCAGCTTTAGCAGGGAAGAGGCACGGGGGGAACTGGAGATGGGCAGGAAGAAGCTGCCAACAGCTGAGGCCCACTCAAAGTTCCTGGCCAGGGCCCATGTTGGAAGAAAGACTTTTGACCATGGGCCCAGAAGAGAAACAGGATGTCCCAGGACTGCGTAGCTGTAGGAAGGGCCTCTGCCAGGCCCCTCAGGGTTCCCAGAGCCTCTCCGGCCCCACCTCAGTTCCGAAACAGGATGTTTGAGTTAGGAGAGCCATGTCCTGCCCAGAGCCTCAGACTGCCTCACCAGATGTGACTCCAGATGTGGCACAGACAACAAGGTGCCAAGGCTGCCTGACCAGCCATGGAATCACCACACAGGAAAGCTGGGAGTTTAGTGAGTTTTAAGTGAGTTTCTAGGAGCCTTCCATGACCAATCCAGTGACAAAGGATAAGGACCAGAAGGGGAAAAGGAACAAGCCTCAGCTGAGACCTCCTCCAATCCAAGTGCTAACTTGACTTACATGGCTCTGACCTGAGGAGCATCAGACCCTGGGAGAGGCAGGGTGAGGGTTTGCAGGGCTGGTGGCTGAATAAGGCCTTGGCCCAAACACTACCACCAAACCTTCAATGCCTCAGTTTCCTCATTTGTAAAAATGAAGGGAGTGATCTGTGGCCACTGTGGCTCCCTGTGAAGACCTGCCAACTTTCAGGGATGTTATGATTGGACCAGCCGATAAATGAAAAGCACTTGGAACAGGGCCTGCAGGGCACTTTGGACATGCTTAACCATAGTAGGGACTGCAAGCGCTGATAAACAGGGGCACAAGCATGGGGAAGGGGGAGTAGGAGCCAGGTGCCCTGTCCCCCTCACCCCAGGGCTCAGAAGCAGAGGACACAAGTCAGAAATCTGGAGGCTCGAGTCTGGGGTCAAAAGGACCTTTCACCTTCCCATATAGCTTCAGCAAGAATGTGTTGAATTCTCTGGAATGTGCCTCTTGGGTCCCTCAATATGCCTTTGATTAGTTATTCATGTGACAAGGGCATCCCTTTTTCACTAGAGCACTGATCAGCCAGGGCCCTTTAGCAGGCCCCGAGTCTCACCCACGCCTGTTGTCAGGCAGGCTACTATACATAAAACCATTACACTCTGACACGAGTGAGGCACCCAGCGAAAACGAACCCCACCTCCAAGAACACAATTAGCGGGAGGAGAGACCTGCCAACAATGTTAAAGAAAAACAGCCCAGACCGCTCCTGCCAAAACTGTGCGTAATAATGAATCGTTTTAAAGAGACAGACAAAAAGATGGAATAAAAGGGAAAGGGGCTTTCAGGATCTGTGCAAGAGGCAAGGTGGGGGAGCAGAGCCTCCCAAAACCAGTCTGGACCTGTTTTCAAGAATGGCCAGCCTGGCAGTAAGGGACAAATGGCCCATAGAGAAAGGAGCAGATGTGCGAAGGAGGGACTGCTCAAATAAACAAAAATTACCCAGAGAGTGAAGGACAAGCTGGCTTTGGGTGGCAGAACATGGGTTACACAGGTGACCACAGCTGTCGGATGCATCAAACAGGACACCTAAGGCCCAGACATGTGCCTGTGTTGCCTCAACAGCAATGAAAGAAGTAATAAAAGAAAAGAACCACCAGAGGAGGCCTGGAGCTCCTTGGAATCTCCAGGCCCAACTCCTCTAGGCTAAGTCTGCTTTCAATTTCCTTCATAAAACTGGTTATGGAGGAACAAAGGCGGGGGTGGAAGTCAGGGCCTCCAGATTCTTCAACTCAAGTCTGAGCTGGACAGTGTCAAAAGCACAGAGCAGGACCGAGGCTTCTGTGGGTAGACTGGAAGGATGCTGAGGGCCCTCTGCTGGTTCCTGGGGCTCTGGATCCAGGAGCAGTTTAGCCAGGTCCCCAAAAGAAGGTCTTAGGAGGATTTCCAAAGCCCCTCTGTACCCCTTGCAGCTCAGCTCTCCCTAGTCTTGGGGTTTAATGATCACCCTCACAGTTGAGCATTGCAGAAGCATTTCTCTTTCAGACTTAGGAGTCAAATAATAATACTATCCATATCCATCACTTACTTACCGAACTAGTCATTAACCTCAAAAAAGCCTTCCACGTTACAAGAAGAAACTGAAAGGAAAGGAAGCAGGGTGGCTCTGCAGCCTGTGTTCTCAGGCACCAGCAGCTTCTGGCCCAGAAAGGGAGAAGGCAAAGGCAAACCGTCGGGGAAAGCCATTTTGGCCTGCCACAAAGGGGACCCAGGAGTGCAGTGGGATTGGAAACTGAGATGCTGCACAGTCCTGCTGCCACTCACTCAGTGGTCAGCTGCTGCCCCATCCCAGGAGTTTCCTTCGGTCAACTCTCTGGCTAGGCAGCCTCTCCCCAAGCCCTTCAATGCCATTCTCCACAGGGGACTCCCCAGGCCCCAGCAGGGAGGAGACGGAGTCCACATCTCTCTGTTCTCTAAAACTGGACTGTGCTGGGGTTGGACGCTGTGTCTGATTTTTGAGGGGCTGTGTCCAGTCACAGATGTCCACCCTGGCCAAAGCCACCTCTCACCAACAAGAAGGCTGAGGCACTTGTCCAGGACCACACCACTCAGAAAGGATGGAGGGCAGAGCCAGACTTAAGCCCGACCTCCACCATGGGTGTCACTTCCTCCCTGTCACTGTTGGAATGAAAGCCACTACACACTCTGCTGCCCTTGGCTATGCCAGGCCCGAAAGTTCACTCCCAGAGCAGGTCTTCCCACTGCCAGGGAAGTACAGCGTTCCAGACACTATTTTAAGCACTTGACTTCTGTCAGCTCACCACTCCCAACAACCTCTAAAAGAGAAGCGTCAAGTTCCCCACTTTATAGCCAAGGAACCTGAGGCACAGAGTGGTCATGTGGATGGTGACAAGTGGAGTCAGGACTTGGTAGCTGACCACAAGCCCCACTGTGCCTCCTGCTTTACTTATTCTTCTTTAGTGAGCTTAATGCCCCTTCCTGAGCAGGGAGGCCTTGTGACCAGCCCTCCCCTCAGATTTTATGTAGAGACCCTCCCCCAGCATCCTTAAAAATACCCAAGGCAGGGGCTGGGGTTGTGGCTCAGAGGTAGAGCATACGCCTTGCTCAAACTCAGTGAGGCACTGGGTTTGATCCTCAGCACCACATAAAAATAAAATAAAGGTATTGTGTTCCATCTACAACTTAAAAATATTAAAAAAAATTACCCAAGGCACTAACCCTTTTGGGAACAAGGAACTTTTGAGTGATGGCTGATTTAGTACCTGTGGCACCACATTCTCAGACTTGCAGGTATGGGACCACGTGTCACCATATCCCCAGCTTCTAAAACAGCAACTGGCAGACAGCAGTTTCTGCAGACTGTCCGAAGCTGGATAAGTGGTGACCTCTGCACCAGAGACAGGCCACTCTCCAGGCCTACTTCTGGCTGAAGGAATGAAAGGGCGGGTCTCCAGGCCCCAGGTGGGGGAAGGTTAGCCTCCCACCTCACTCCATAGCTTCACAGGCCTCTCCCCAGATGCCAGTTGGCTGGACCCAGCCCCCACGGGGTCCTGAAGGATGGGGACTGCTATTGATGTTGCCTGTGCCCTCTGGGTCGGAAACCCAGTGTCTGCCCTTGGCTCTGGCTCTCTGACTTTTTTCAGCACCTGGAACCACTGGCCTCTCCTTCCTTTCATGTCTTTTCCCCACGTCTCCCAGGGCACCCAGCCCCTCGCAGGGTCCCAACCTGTCCACTCACAGCACTTGCAGCTGACCAGCCAGGGCCAACTGAGTCACTCCTAGGGATGGTTCCTCCAGTGGTTGTCACCCTTTCTTTCTCAAGTCACAGATCCCTCTAAGAATCTGCTGGAGACAAAGGGGCCCGCGGGCCGCACAGGCTGCCGCCACCGGCTCCGGCCTTTTTCCGGAAGCGGGAGCGCAAGTCCGAGGTGGGCCTGTCGTGGGGGCGCCGCGAGGTCCGCAGCGACCTGCGGGGCGGCTGCAGAAGTCACGGGATCCCCATGCCGCGGCGCCCCCAGCTCTTGTCCACGGGCCCCTCTGAAGTGCTCGCGGGAGCGGCAGGGCGGCGTCCGCAGATCCGGGCCGGTGGGAGGCTGGGCTGCCCCTGGCGGGCCGGCCCGGTGCCGAGGAGGCTCCCCGCCACTGGGTAGCGCAGAGAGGCCTTCTAGGAAGGAAACGGGTGCCCTCCATGGTCAGGAAGGCGTCCGACCCCCGATCATGAACGGGCCCATGCACCCTTGGCCCCTGGTGGCACTGCTTGACGGCCGAGACTGCACGGTGGAGGTGTCCATCCTGAAGGACGTGGCTACAGTGGCCTTCTGTGACGCGCAGTCCATGCAGGAGATCCATGAGAAGGTGCTGAACGAGGCGGTGGGCGCCCTGATGTACCACACCATCATGCTGACCAGAGAAGACCTGGAGAAGTTCAAAGCTCTACGAATAATCGTGCGGATTGGCAGTGGTTTTGACAACATCGACATCAAGTCGGCTGGGGACTTGCAACATGCCTCCTCCTGTGGAGGAGACCGCGGACTCCACCATGTGCCACATCTTGAACCTGTACCATCGGACCACTTGGCTGCACCAGGCACTGCGGGAAGGCACGCGGGTCCAGAGTGTTGAGCAGATCCGCGAAGTGGCCTCAGGAGCCGCTAGGATCCGCGGGGAGATCTTGGGCATCATTGGACTAGGTCGTGTGGGGCAGGCAGTGGCACTACGGGCCAAGGCCTTCGGCTGCAGCGTGCTCTTCTACGACCTGTACCTGTCGGATGGCATGGAACGGGCCCTGGGGCTGCAGCGCGTGAGCACCCTGCAGGACCTGCTCTTCCACAGCGACTATGTGACGCTGCACTGCGGCCTCAACGAGCACAACCACCACCTCATCAACGACTTCACCATTAAGCAGATGAGACAAGGGGCCTTTCTGGTGAACACAGCTCGCGGCGCGCTGGTGGATGAGAAGGCGCTGGCCCAGGCCCTGAAGGAAGGACGCATCCATGGCGCGGCGCGGCACTGGATGTGCACGAGTCGGAGCCCTTCAGTTTCAGCCAGGGGCCCTTGAAGGAAGCCCCCAACCTCATCTGCACCCCCCATGCTGCGTGGTACAGCGAGTAGGCATCCATCGAGATGCGGGAGGAGGCAGCCCGGGAGATCCGGCAAGCCATCACAGGCCGGATCCCTGATAGCCTGAAAAACTGCGTCAACAAGGACCACCTGACGGCTGCCACGCACTGGGCCAGCATGGACCCTGCCGTGGTGCACCCTGAGCTCAACGGGCTGCCTACAGCAGGTACCCCCCAGGCGTGGTGGGCGTGGCCCCCACTGGCATCCTGGCTGCAGTGGAAGGCATCATACCCAGCGCCATGTCCCTGTCCCACGCACGGCCTGCCCCCTGTGGCCCACCCACCCCATGCCCCTTTTCTCCTGGCCAAACTGTCAAGCCTGAGGCGGATAGAGACCACACGAGTGATCAGTTGTAGCCCACGGGAGCTCTCCAGCCTCAGCGCCTGGGGAGGGCACCGTGTACCCCAGCCCGGAGTGTGCAGAGAGGCGCCCGCGCCCGTGCCCCAGAGACTGGCCCAGGCGTGTTCAGGGCGCGAGGCAGCGCAGCCTCTGTGTCGACTGTAGTTGTCCCGTCCTGTGGGCTGGCTCACTGTCCTGTGCCCTTTGCGTTCCTCGTTGAGCAAAAGAAGTTAGTAGTCAATTCTCTCATGGATGTTCTTGTCTGTGTGCAGTCTTTAGGACATGACCGGGGATTCGTTTGCTTAGCTGTCAACAAAAGCCAGCCGCGGGACCTGCGGCGGTGGTCTGAGCTCCCTCTGCTGGACTCCCGCCGCGGCCCCTTCTCAGGACTTGGGTCCTTCATGCCACACAGTGCACTGTTTTTTCTACCTGCTTGTCTTATTTTTAGAGTAATTTAGAAAAACAACAAAGGCTGTTTTCCTGATTTTGGCATGAATCCCCTTGCTCCAAATGGAGACGGCATCTCAAGCAGCTCAGAGGAGGGGGCGCCTGGAGCTCCCTGTGCTGACTGTCCTGGGGGCGGCGGTCGCCAAGTCCCGCCTGCGCGTCCTGCTGATGTGGTAGGCTAGCAATATTTTGGTTAAAATCATGTTTGTGACTGTAACCATTTGTATGAATTATTTTAAAGAAATAAAAGTCCCAGAAAGAAAAAAAAAAAAAAAAAGAATCTGCTGGAGGGGCTGGGGTTGTGGCTCAGTGGCACACATGAGGCCCTGGGTTCAAACCTTAGTACCACATAGAAATGAAATAAAGATATTATATCCACCTACAACCAAAAAATAAATATTAAATAAAAAGAAACTGATGGAAACCAAGGGAGGCTCTGCCCAGAAAAATGAGCTAAGAACCCACAGTAACACCTAAACCGTTTACGGGGTGCATACACAAACCCAGGCACACAAGGAGGGGTGCCTTAAATGTACTTTCTTCATACCATACCAGGAAGATGTGGCTGTGAACCCCTTTTCAGTCTGGGATGGAAAGAGAATCTCACAGGCTCATCTGAGGTCACAGTCACTGACACTTCACCTTTTACCCTGAAGCAAACAAACCTGTGATCAATTTCTAGGGACTCCTGAGCAGGGGTTGTGACTCAGTGGTGGTGGAGCATTTGCCTGGCATGGACAAGGCCCTGGGTTCCATTCCCAGCACCACAGAAAAATAATAAATAAAAAATATATAATTTTGAGGGGCTTATGTGAGCCCCCATGCACACCAGGGGCCATCTACAGACCAGATACAGAATGCCAGCTCTGAGCGGCTGGAAGCCCCTCAGAAGCCTTAGTCCTCCACCTGGGACAACTGGGCCTGTCCTTCCATCCAGCCCTCTCTCCTCAGTGGTGTTTCCCTGATGTCCTGGCAAACTCACCACCTCCCCAGCTTCTTGAGCAGATCCTAGAGGCAGAGCAGACTTCCCTGCCTTCCAGAGTCCCCTAAGCTAGTCTCAGCTGGTACCTCCAAGTCATTGGTGAGTCTGAAAGGCCCTGCCTGTCCACCACATCCAGACCATGACATGGGAGCCCAGCACTTGATGCCTGTGCTGGCCACTCTCCACTCACAAATTGATATAAGGGCCCCCAAACCCCGGCAGGTTGTACACATCACAGTCCTTCACTTCCCCAAGGGCCAGTTTGTTTCAGATGACAACTCTTCTGGTTTTTAGAAAGATGATAATGTACAGGTAACTTATATTACTCTTCTGTAGTCCCTATAATACTCTCATAACCAAGCATGTCTTTTTAACAGAATGTATGACTCAGTGCCACTAAACTGGACACAGAAATTTATAAAAAAGGCCCACATGGCAGCTCACAACAGAATATGCTGTCAAATAAGTAGTAAAAATAAGTTATATTTTCAGAACTTTTGAGTTTCCAAACTGCACATGAGGCTGTGGGCCTATGCAGGGACCAGATATGGGTAAAGAAGGAGAAGGGCCAAGAGGCCAGGACTTTGCAATCAGGGTGGGAAGCCAAGTCCACCCTACTGGAACTGCAGTGCAGTCTCAAACTCAGATGCCTAGAAAAAGGGGCTGGGGGCCTAAAGAGGTTAAGAGACTTTTTTTTTTTTTTTTTTGGTACCAGGGATTGAACACAGTGGCACTTTACCACTGAACCACATCCCCAGTCTTTTTTTTTTTCCCAAAATTTTTTATTTTGAGACAACGTCTCACTGAGTTGTTGAGGGTCTCCATAATTTGCTGAGGCTGGCCTCTAGCTTGCCATTCTCCTTCCTCAGCCTCCTGAGTCACTGGGGTTACAGGTGTGAGATGAGAGACATTTATCCACACTTGATGGAAACCTGGGTTCAAAAAACTGCTTCTTAGCCTGGTATAGTGGCACATGCCTGTAATCCTAGCTACTCAAGAGGCTGAGGCGAAGAATTGCAAGTTCAGGACCCAGTCTGGGTAAAAAGTTAAGAAGGCTGGGAGTGGGGTGTGGTTGTGCATGCCAGTAATCTCAGCAATTCAGTAGGCTAAGATAGGAGGATCATAAGTTCAAGGCCAGCCTCAACAATTTAACAAGGCCCTATGCAACTCAGTGAGACCCTATCTTAAAAAAAAAAAAAAAAAAAAAAAAAAGAAGAGCTAGGGATGTGGCTCAGTGGTTATATACCTCTGAGTTCAGTCCCCAGAAGTGGGGGGGCGGGGAGTAGTCTACCTGGATTTTAACTGCAAGGAACCCTGGGGCAGGTCATTTGTAACTCCTGGACAGGGTTTAAAGCTTTACAATCTAGTCCTTGAGGCCCTGGGTAGAATTCACCTTTTGTTCCAGAATACAATTCCTGAGCTCTGACCTGCTCTGAAGCAGGCTGAGGGGAGGCCGCTCTGCAGCCACATTCCCGTTCCATTCTCCAGCCTAGGAAGCTCCCACAGGCTTCTCTCCCCCTGCTCCTGTAAACCTGGTGTTTTGCTGCTAAAGCAATCTTCAGAAAAGACCCTTTTTGTCACGTCTCCTGAAGGGTACACATCTCCTGACCACACAGTGAAAGGCTTGTAAAAGGCAATTCTGGCCAGGTGCAGTGGCACACACCTGTAATCCCAGCCACTCTGAAGGCTGATGAAGAAAATCAAAAGTTCAAGATAACCTAGACAACTGAGTAAGATTCTGTCTCTAGAAAATAAAAACGGCTGAGAATGTAGCTCAGTGGAAGAGCACCCCTGGGTTCAATCCCCAGTACCAAAAAAAAAAAAAAAGCAATTCTGACGCAACCCCGTTTTCCCCTTTTGCTACTCCATTTCTTAAAGGGGACCCCCTTTGTTTCGAGTTGTCCCTCCTCACCATGTACTTGAGCACCTTTCCATAAGCCAGAAATGTCCTGGCAAGGTCCACATCTTCCCATGGCAGCCAGGGCAACTCTGCCAGTTACGTTCTCCCTTTCCCGCACAGCAAAAAGCAGCCCTGAATCTAGCTTAGCACATGGCTACTTGGGCTAAAGGCTACATTTCCCAGTCTCCTTTGCATACAACTGACATTCTAGTCCATGGGATGGAAGCAGAAGTGCCCTAAGCCATCTTTCAGAAACCTTCCTTAACAGACATTTGCACCCTTCCTCACTCATCCCTTCCTTTACCCTACTACTGGGAAACCAGAGTGTGAAGACTGAACTCCAGTAGCCATGCTGAACTATGAAGATAGACCTCACGCATGTTTCTTTCTTTTTTGGTACCAGAGATTGAACCCAGGGGCACTTAACCACTGAATCACATCCCTAGCTCTTTTTTTACTTTTTATTTTGAGACAGTGTCTTGCTAAATTGCTGAGGCTGGCCTTAAACTTGTGATCCTCCTGCCTCAGCTTTCCCAAGCCACTGGGATTATAGGCATGCACCACCAAGCTAGGCCAAGACCTCACTTTAGAAGTGGTAGCTATTAAGGGTCTGGGTCTGGGGACTTCTATACCATCCAGCCCTAGAGACTTGGGTACCTGCCAACCTTCGGATTTAAGCACGAGAGCACAAAAAATTAAATACCATCTTGTTTAAGCGCTGCTACTTTGGGTCACTGTTCCACCCAGATAAACTGAATGCTGCTTATTTTTCCTTTTTGAAACATACACACACACACACACACAGTAGGGTGGGCATCTGGCAGCCCTGGACTTCAAAGCCAGCTCTGCTGCCAGCCCACCATGTCATTTCAGCTGGTCAAGCCCTTTTACCTGTTTTTCCACCAATAAAATGGGATTAGAATCACTGATTCCTAGGACTTTTTAAGGACTAGTGCTAACATAAAGCAAGGGCCACAACCTGCAGACCAACCAGCCCACACAGTCCAGAAAGTGTGGTGCATTTGTGTTGAGCCATCAGGACACTTCACAATGAAAAGAAAGAAAGGATATCTGGTTTGTCTGACTGGGGCCATCTTCCCTACTGGCCCCCCTTCTCCTACCGGCCTCAATCTTTTATCCCAGGATTTGCCATCTTTTTCTGTCAAAAAGGGCCAACAAGTAAATATTTTAGGTTTTAAAGGATACCATGGTCTCGATTAAATATTCCTCTTTGTGGGTTGGCTTTTTTTTTTTTTAATTCAATGCTTCAAAACTATAAAAGCCTCTCCCAGCTCTGACTGTATAAAAATAGGCTGCAGGCTACATTTGGCCCACAGGCCTGGATTTATACTGTCCTTTCCCTCGCTGCCCCCAAGGTCAAGCACTTGAGTCTGTCTACACAAGTTTTTGCACAGCCTGGTGCACAGTAAGTGCTCAATAAATGACAGCAGCGGTTAGCAACATACAGATACTACTGAAACCACAATGCCCTTCTGCTGTTACCAACTTTCTCAATTGTCAGTCCAACTTGACAATAAAGTGTCTTAAGGGCTGGGCACATAACAAACACCCCAGCTGTCAGAGGGGTCCCAAGTCACAAGGGCTCCTGGTTCTGTGGCAGCCAGCCTTTCTTCACCTTCTTTTGACAAAAGGTTTTCCTCTGGGCTCTGCACACACTGGCATGCCCCCCCGCCCAAACCGAAATTTAGTCCCTTTCAAAGTTTGTCTCCCCTGTCTCTTCTTAAAAACAAGCATCAGGGAGAGCACACAGCACTGGCCAAACTGACCTGTGCTGATCAAGAAAGAAAAACCACACAGCTATCTCCTGAAAGGAGGCCGTGAAGCTGAGGGATTGAGAGTCTGACTGCTCTCATCCCAGGCCGCCCCACCTCCTCTTCAGGAGAGCAGAGCTGCCTCCCAGAATGCCCAAGGCTGTGCCAGAACTTCCTCAAGGCTCAGAAGGACCAGCCAGAGGACCTCTACCTCTGCCCAGGGATAACGGTGTGGATTTAGTAGCTGCCTGACATTTGGTCAATCCCATGGATAAAAGCCAGGGTGATCAAATGGCTAGAAGAGGCAGCGAGGGTTGCCTGGGGTTGAAGCAGAATGACCACAGCAGGATCTTCTGCAGCTGTCATCCTTCCCACCAGACCAGGTACAGGTGTCAAGAAACAGGGCCCACAAGTCTCTCTCCCAACACCAGGGGTATAAGACAGTTGGGCAGGCCTGCAGCATAAGGAGCTCTGTCCTAGAACAGCCAGGTCTTTCCTAGGCCACAACAATGCCATCACTCTCAATAACATCTACGAAAAACTTACTGTTTACTGAATGCTTGCTATACGCTGGACACCCTGCTCCACACACCCAATCAACTTCGCCCACTTTCCTGGGCCCCAAGTGGCATGATTCCCACTGCAGAGGAAACAGAGGCCACGCACAGGTTAAGTGTTGCTACAGGTGAGAAAACAGGCTCAGGGAGGTCAAATAGCTAGTTCAGAACCACACAGCTGACCAGAACCTGTCAGACTCCACTTTGAAGGCCCTCCCTAGCACCCACAGAAGACTCTGGACCACCACAAATATTCAAGGTAATGGAAGATTTGTGCCCTGGCCAATCCTGACTATTCCTCCCTATGTCCCCACCTACACAGATGCAGTTCTGGGAGTCTAGAAGCACAAGTGGGTCACAGCATCTGTGAGGACAGGTCAGTGTCAGTGCTCCTGATGCTTACTCTCTGGGACAAAACATTTAGGCCCCAGAAGGGTCCAGGTGGAAAAGACTGAAGCCAGGAAAGGAAGTTCATCCCAAGGGAAGGCCCGAAGCTCCCAGCAGCCTGCTTCAACCTGGAGGCGTAGGGGGAGCTCCCCCTTGGCCCACCCAACTGCCACATCCCCCTCCCATACCCCAGACTGCCTGCAGTACCTCAGACTTTTCCCAGAGGATATGGGCCAGACCTACTCTCAAATGGGGTACATGTAGCCACACACCCCAGCCCTGGGACCATATTCAGAGCATACTCAGAGCAGTTCCTCCCTATGCTCTTTTTTTTTTGAGAGAGAGAGAGAGAAGAGAGAATTTTATTACTTATTTTTAAGTTTTTGGCGGACACAACATCTTTATTGTATGTGGTGCTGAGGATCGAACCCGGGCCGCACGCATGCCAGGCGAGCGCGCTACCACTTGAGCCACATCCCCAGCCCCCCTCCCTATACTCTTACTCTGTCCCCACTGTTCAGGCTATTTTACCCAGAGCAGCAGTCCAACCACTCTAAGGCCATTGCCAGCCCCTAAGGGGAGGCAGGTACCACTGCCAAGGAAGGCTTCATTTATTAAGCAAAGGGCTACAACAGCCTGAACCATGAGGAAACTGTGACACAAAGTCCCACAGCTAGTAGTAAAGTGGCAGGGCACAAGATTAGCCTATACAGTATGACTCAAGAAAGCGATGTCAAAGTCCTAATCCCCAGAATTAGGAGGGTGACCTTATTTGGAAACGGGGTCTTTGACCACATCATTAAGGATCTCAGGATGACAATGTCCTACATTTAATTTAATGCCAGGTATCATAAGAAAAGATGAGAGCCCAGAGAGAGATTGTGTAAAGACAGAGGCAGAGAGTGGAGTTTTGCTGCCACAAGCGAGCAGTGCCTGAGTCACTGGAAGCTGGAAAAGTGGAGAAAGCATTCTCCCGAGAACCTCCAGAGGGAGCGAGGCCCTGTCGACACCTTGATTTCAGACTTCTGGCCACAAACTAAGAAAGAACACTTTCTGTTTTGTTTTGTTTTGTTTGTAGCTGTTGATAGACCTTTATTTTATTTATTCATATGCAGTGCTGAGAATCGAACCCAGTGCTTCACACATGCCAGGCAAGTGTGCTACTGCTGAGCCACAGCCCCAGCCCCAACAAGTTCCTGTTGTTTTAAGCCACCAAGTTTGTGTTCATTTGTTACGGCAGCCCTGGGAAATTATTACACCCAGCTCTGCCTGCCTCCAGAGCTCATGTTTTTAACTCTCCACTAATGTTAATGTTACTAAAGTGTAAAGGGGAAGAAATTCTTTCTGACCCCTGAGAATATTATCTGGAATTGAGGATTTCCGTTTGAGAAATCTGGACTTTTTCCCTCTTTAAAGACATTTTGCTTATGAATTACCTCTCATAGAAGATTGCCTGTGTAACTCATGACACTTCAGGATTATCTTTTTTCTTTTTGGTTCCTTCTCTCTCTCTCTTTTTCCTGGGGTGCTGGGGTTCCAATGCAGGATCTCACACATGCTGATACCCCAGCCTACTTTCATGATTATCAACATCAAAAACACAAAATGTAAAAACTCTTCTGAAATGAAATGCTAAGAACAAGGGAAAGTGTGGGGGTTATTTGAGAATTGCCTGTACTATGTTCCTAATAATTTTATAAACTTAAAAACTGTTCTAAGGGCTGGGGATGTGGCTCAAGTGGTAGCGCGCTCGCCTGGCATGCGTGCGGCCAGGGTTCGATCCTCAGCACCACATACCAACAAAGATGTTGTGTCCGCCGAGAACTAAAAAATAAATATTAAAAATTCTCTCTCTCTCTCTCTCTCTCTCTCTCTCTCTCTCTCTTAAAAAAAAAAAAAACTGTTCTAAATTTTCTTCTTAAAGTTTATTTGAGCAGTTGCAGTGGCACATGCCTATAATCCCGGTAACTCAGAAGGCTGAGGAAGGAAGACTCCAAACTGGAGGCCAGCCTTGGCAACTTAGTTGGACCCTGTCTCAAAATAGTAAAGGGCTGGGGGTGTAGCTCAAGAGAGATAGAATGCCCCTGGGTTAAATCCCCAATACCACACACACACACACACACACTCTCACTCTCTCTCTCTCTCTCTCTCTCTCTCTCAAAGAAAGAAGACCAAGCCTCCTGGAATTCTTTTCGAGTGTAAGGCCAGGGACACTAGCTTGAGAAACTGCTTATTAATGCTTGCCAAATGAATGGGCTTCCTTAGGATCTGAGATCCTGCTGAGCTTAGATGTCTGTCCTGAGCTCCCAACCCTTCTTCCCTCTCATCTAGTCCAAGAAGACCCTAGCTCCTCTCCAGTGTGACAAAAGGTGTCACACTTGGGTGACAGACACACTCCTTTAATCTATTTTCAAAGTCAAGGCGAAGGGAGAAGCCCATGTGAACCTACTGCTCCACACACTTCCCTTCAGAACACCGAGTTCCCAAAGTGGCAAAAAATTCCCACGGGGCCAAAGCTAGTAAAGGCCTTCTCCGTGGCTCCCTAGAGCATCAGTGCAAGAGATCCCATGAGACAAAGGCGAATGAAACAGAATAGCAAAATGTGAACGAGGAATCTGAGAGAAGAGAGGAGAAAAGAAAGAGTAACAAGAAAAAAGAAAAAGGATGAATTACAAAGACTAGGGCTGGGGGACGTCTTGGCAAGCACATTTGCGATTTTCCCCCTACTGAAATGTCAGTTTTGAAAGCAGCTTCTGAAAATGCAACTAGATTCTCACATCCCCAAAAAGGCGACAGCAGGCGCGTGGTGAAGGAGGTGGCTGTGTTACCTCTTCTAAGCCTAACAGAAAGCGGCCCTCCCCTTCCACGTTTCCATCCAGAGCCCCTTCGGTGGCCCGCACCACCCTCACATGGGCCCTCCCCCCAGCTCTAGAAGTTTCCCACTCGGAGGGTCCTGGAAGCCAAGCCCTCCATAGAGGAGGCACCCCGTCCTCCTGGCCGCCCCAGACTGGGAATTACTTTTCAACTGTCCAGGGGGTCCCCTGAGATGGCCAGAGGCCGCCCACACCCCACCCTCCTCCCAGCCTGGGCGGCCACACCCGCTCCCAACACCCCCCTCGCCCGGCTTCCTCTGAATACCCCTACCACTGTCTGTCCCCCACTTCCTGCCCACAGCCCCCTCCCAAATCTCAGGCCCCTCACTCCCCATTTCGCGCTTCCCTCTTTATTCGGGGCACCTCTCCCCTCTGGCCACCACGCACGCCTTCTTTTCTCTCTCTCCCAGTCCCTGGACGCCGGCGCTCCACACCCCCTCACTCCCAGCCCCGACTCAGCCCCCGGGACCCCCAGCCAGGTGCCCCCCAGGCTCAGGGCCTCTCCGGGGTCCCCAGACCCGCCAGCCTCGTGCACAACCCCGCGCACTGCGCGGCCCTCGGCCCAAGCCCGGGGCCCCCACTCACGGCTGTAGAGGGCGATGCCCGCCGCGTCCGGGCCGGCGCGCACCTCGAGGCGCAGCGCCTGCTGCTCCGCGTGCCGCTGGATCTCGCCGTTCGCGTCGCCTATGGTGAGGAGGCGGGCGCCGGGGAACACGGACACTGTCGCGCAGGGCCCCGCGCCTCCTGGGACCGCCGCCCCCGCGCCGCCCGCGCCCGGCCCCACCGCCGCAGCCGCCGCTGCCATCTTAGATCCGGCTCCAGGGCCTGCCGCCGCCGCCGCCGCCACCGCCGCCGCGCCCGGGCCCAGGCCGCCGCCGCTGCCGCCGCCGCCGCCGCCGCCGCCGCCGCCGCGCAGGCCGAGGCCGAGGCCGAGCCGGGCAGCGCCACCTGCCGGCCACGCCACGCCTCGCCGCCGCCGCCGCCGCCGCGGCCCGGCCCCGTGGCACAGCGCCCCCTGCTGGAGGTCTTGGGCGCGAGGAACGAGAGAATACACCCGGGGGCGGGCCGGCCCCGCCCCGCGCGAACGGTCGCCGCTTTGTGAGGTGGCTCCGCCGCACAGGGACGGCGGGGACGGGAGCGTGCGTCAGGGGGCGGTGCACAGCCGCGCGGACACGCCTCTAGGAGACCTGGGCCCCGCCCCCAGGCCGGCGTGGCGCGAACGGCCGCGCTTTGTAAAGCGGTGCGATAACTCGGGGAGCGGGACAGAGCGTGCTTCACGGGGCGGTACCGGGTCGCGTGGACACGCCCCCAGGGACCTGGGCCCCGCCCCTACCCCGCGTCGCACGAACGGCCGCGCTTTGTAAGGAGGTGCTGATGCTAGGCGCGGGCGGGGACGGCACTTGGCCGCGCGGACACTCCCCGGCCCCGCCCCGTAGAAACGGCCGCCCTTTGTGAGGCGGCTCCCCTGCCTCAGGGATGTCAGGGGCGGGCTTGAAGCCTGGACGGCGCGGACACGCTCCTGGGTCCGCGCTCCACCCCTTGGTCCCGCTCGATTTGGGGTAGCGTCTCGCGGAGGCAAGGCCCAGCTGCCACCAGGGCCCGCCCTATCCCAGCCACGCTCCCCTCCCACTGAGACTCTCCGAGGCTCCTGGCTCTGCAGGGGAGCTGAGAAGGGCGTGGCCACAGCCTAGGGCACGCCCCCATCCCATGGCCCTATCCCGGCTACCCTAATGGGAAAGCGGTTTGAGATGCTCCTGGGCCTCCACCTTTAACCTGAACTCCGTCACTCTACTGCTCCTTTCTTTCCCATTATCTCTGCCCCGCCCACTGCCCCTTCCCCAGCCCTGGCCCGTCTCGCTCTTCTACACAAAACATTCCTCCTCCTCTCCCTCCGGGCCTCGCCCTTTCCCTAGTGGTGGGTAGTGACTCCAACTGTGGCTGCTCCTATCTGCATTGTTCTGGGGCTCATTCGTTTTAGAGGGCTCATTCGTTTTAAAACTCCACTTTGAAACCTGCAGTCTCACCAGGCACACCTAGGAGCCCTCTGATAATGATTATCAGACATAGCCCTGACATAAGTCACTTCTCCCCACCCAGACAAGCTCAGAGTGAAGTCTCTGTGATGTTGTCCTTGCCCTGATGAGGGAGAGAGGCAAGAAAATCAGGGTGGGGACCACCAGACCAGATGCTGTAACCCCAGGGCAAATGATGTCACTGAGAAATCCCATGGGAGCTGGTAGGGATTGAAAGAGTGGTCAGAAGCCCCACATTTTAGTATAAAAAAGCAAATGAGCAGACATTCAGCCAGCCGACCCTGATGCCCTCACGCTGAGAGCCTGATGAGGACCTGGACTGACATCCCAACTCTTCTCATCTTTTGCCTGATCCTCAGCAGCTTCCTCACTGTTCTCAAACTCTACAGCCACATCTTGATGGTGAGAGCCACTTCTTCTCCCTAGGACCCTATCCTCAACTGGCTGTCAGCTCCACCCTAGGAGAGTCCTGCCTTGGGTCCTGACCTGATCAGGGCGGTCTGAGTGAGTGTGTATCTGCTAGACTTTTGATCTGACACTTGAGCTTAGCATGCAGATGGAGTGTCTGTCATGAGCCTGTCATGATTAAGTGTAATTGGTGTGCTTAGAATTAATCTAGAATTGTTTGCTGTGAATTGATTATGTCTTTTGCAGTGCCTAGCATTAAGGATTGTCTTTTGTGTGTGTGTGTGTGTGGTGCTGGGAATTGAACCCAGGGCCTTGTGCATGCAAGGCAAGCACTCTGCCAACTGAGCTATAGCCCCAGCCCTGTTATTTTCTTGATTAAGAACCTATAGAATGAAATGGTGTTGAGTGATTTGAGTTGAGTGAATAAAGCGTTGAAAAGGGCAGAAGCGCGTGGACATTGTTTATTTCTCCCCCTTGACTGCATAAGTTGTGACACCTTTTCTGGTCCTCATTTACACCTCCTTTTCCCCAATACCCCTTTACCCCTACACAACATCATTCTACCTCCTGTTCCCCCACAGTTGAAGGAACCTAGCAGGGGACAACCTTGTGTTGTTGTCCCCTCTCTTCACAAACCCCCTCATAGGTCTCCTACACCGTTCTGACTCAGTTCAGGGGTACCTTAAACATCATGGATTTGGGCATGCTACCACCCTCAGCTGTCCAAGAGTTGGATGCCGAAGGTCCCAGGTTTGAAGGATTACACACCAGAAAGACCTTGGGAACACCTCAACATGTGTTATAATTAATAACTTAGGCATGCCAAAAGGGGAACACACAGAACACCCCCCCAAACCTGAGCTCAAAAACCCAGTTGGGAAGTTAGGTACCTGAATCAGAGTGACTGAGAATGGAAGAACTGGGGGGCACAGCATGGAGAGTGTGGACCTCTTATGCCCAGCTGGGGGGCCAGAAGTAATCCAGACATCTTCTCTGATGGTCTTGAGAAGGAGGAATCCACAGAAGGGCTTCCTGCTTTGGGCTCAGCCTCCATGCCATTGCCTTCACCCCCTCTCCCACTCTTCTATGAGCAAGGTCCCAAGGCCAGAGGACCCCTTCATCTCTGTTCAACTCCCTGAGAAGGCAGCAGCCAGGGAACATAAACCCCTGTCACCCCTGAAGTAGCTGAAGGAAACTCAGGCCCCCGAAAGGCCCAGGCAGGTGGAGGGACAGGGCTGAATAGAAGTGTTCCCCAATCCTCAGCCTCACTGGCAGGCCCGGAAAGTGCTGAACTCTGGGGGCTCTGGTGAGGATGATGTGGAGGTGGGCCTCTTTCGGGGCCCACAATTGCCAGCGCAAGCATCTAGGGTGGCTGCTGGGTCTTCTTCTGAAGTCATTTTCTTGGTCCATGAAAGAAAAACATCAGAAGTGAGTGATTTGGAGCATCAGAATCTAGGATTCCCCCATGTTCTGAACCTGAGACTACTTCAGCCCATCAGGTCTCATGTCAGCTCTTCTACCTCTCTACACCTGAGCCTCAGGGACCTGCTCCTCCTGTCCTGGTCTTCTGTTCTCCAGGGTTCCTCCCTGCTGAGTAGAGGACCTGAGAGCAGGAGTTCAAATCCCAGTTCGGTCACTTCTTGGCAGTGTGAACTTGATTGAGTGACTTAACCCCCTTTGCTTCAGTTTCCCCTTTTGAACGTGGAGAGAATGCTAGTACCCACCTTCTAGGGTTGCTATGAGACTTAAAGAAGTACAACAGATAAACAGTGGCTGACACCTCTAAGCTTTGCTAAACGATGAACACATCCATTGCCGCTCTCCTTTGTTTCTCCCCTTCTGAGTACCTCAAGATCTTCAAGATCCACCCTCTTCCCTATCTTGAATACTTGAAATTCTAGTCAAGGACAAATGAACTTACTAGAACTAAAACCAAGTGGTTGAGAGCAGGTGGGGTTCCAGCCTGCCTCTCCCTAGCTGGGAGACTACAGTAATGTCCAAGTCCAACCTCAGGGAACTTCTTTGTAAAAAGAAACTGTCAACCTCACTTAGCAGGCTGTTATAAAGTTGCATATCAGGCCCTCCGCAAGGTAACAGTAAAAACTGGAGTCAGCTACTTCGTAGTCTTTTCAGCCAAAAGCACAGCTTTACAAAGCTTTAAAAAGAAACTAAAACTGACTGTGTTGGTGCAGCAGCCTGTAGTTTCAGCTACTCAGAAGTTGGAGACAGAACGATCACAAGTTTTGAAGGCCAGCCTGAGCAACTGAGAGGGACCCTGTCTCAAAATAAAAAGAGCTGGGGATATAGCTTAATGGTAGAGTAATCCTGGGTTCAATCCCAATACAGCAAAAAAAAAAAAAAAAGCCATTTATATTACCTACCCTTAAATGACCATTTGAAGGGACCATTCTTTAAGCAGAGGCTTAAAGAATGACAGGCTCAAGTTCTGAGGTGGTCTCTCTGTGGTCCTTCATATCGCCTTAGAACAATGTGATGTATTTGGGGGTTCACTCTTGGCTTACTCTTGTTTAATTTCAGGGACTTCACCTTTAGTGTCCCACTGTGGGTTTCCATGTAGGGGGAGGGTCAGAACCCCCTACTTCTCAAGAGGTGTCGCTACTCCCCTGTCACACAAAAAAGCTTTTTCTTTTTTCTTTTTATTTTATTTTATTTTTTTTTTCTTTTTCAGTGTTAGGGATTGAACCCATGGCCTTGAGCATGGGAGGCAAGCACTCTACCAACTGAGCTATATCCTCAGCCCAAAAGCTTTTTAAAAAGGCTTTTCCACTGGGTGTGGTAGCACACGCCTGTCATCCCAGGGACTCAGGAGATGAGGCATGCAGGAGGATCTCAAGTTTGAGACCAACCTCAGCAACTTAGCAAAGCCCTAAAGACTTAGTGAGTCCCTGTCTCAAAATAAAAACATTTTTTTAAAAAGGCTGGGGATGTAGCTCAGTGGTTAAGTGACCTCGGGTTCAATCCCCAGCACCAAAAAAAAAAAAAAAAAAAGTGTGGGGGTATGTCCCCAGATGGCGTCCTGAACATTGCAGATTCTCATGGAGTTTTAGAGCCTGCCTGGCCGGCTGTGTTTGTCTTCATGGCTCAGGATTTGTTCTAGGAACTGAGACCTCAGAGAGCTTAACCAGTCAGGGCCAAACCCCCCTCACCATCTGTATATCTGAGTCCTTATCTCTAGCATTGCCCTCTCTCCTGGCCTCTGTGCTCAGGCTCCACCTGCTCTCAGGCACCACCTGGTGCTGATGCGGTTGCAATATCGCAATACCGGTTCTTATCCCTCTAAGCCTGCCCTTCCCCAAGGCTTCCTCCTTCTCTTTTGGACCGTTCGTTTCCCATCACCAGGATCTACCATGTTGATTCTTCCACCTCTCTTGCCAACCCGCGGAACCAAACCACCACTCTTTCGTGGGCCTTGACCACGGTAGTTGCCTCCTTGCAAGCAGGTCCCCGAGCTCCAGCCGCCTGCCTGCCACAATCTGTTTGCCCGAAGGAACCACCAGAGGGCGCCTGTGCGCACCCGAATCCAGTCAGTACTCAGAACCCTCCAGGGCTCCCATTTTACCTGAGCAAAGTCAAAGTTCTGTAACATTCATGTGTCCAAATGGGACGTCTGAGGCCCCCTAGTGGAGCTCCCTCTGTGGAGAGGAACTGCGACTGAACATTTCCTTGATCCGTGGAGTTCATGGGTCAGATATCGCAAATTCAGGTAATAATAATAAAGTTTATAAGTGCCAAGACCACCCCCAAATTTAACTATGCAGAGGAGTCCTATAGACCCAGTTTTGAATCCCAGCAGTGGCACTGTGTAACAGGGGAGGAGCGACACCTGTTGAAAAGTATGGGGTTGACCCTCCCCTACATGGAAACCCACAGTGGGACACTTAAGGTGAAGTCCCTGAAACTAAACGAGAGTAAGCCAAGAGCCAACCACAGAATACATCAGATTGTTTAAGGCGATATGAAGGACCACAGAGAGACCACCAAGTTACCTTGACTATCACCATTCTGACACATTTTCCTAAATCCAAAGGGAGCACTGACCATGACAGTACATATCCCCATATGATAACCTTGTCCCTGGGAATTTCAGTCAATCCTGGGCTCACTGACAAACCCCACTTTGGGGATTCTATGCTTTTTCCTCACCCCAGAGCTCAGAGTCCGGGGCAGACCCAGGCTGAGGGTGGCCTCCACCTGACCAGGTAGGATGGTCAGCAGGAAAGGGGAACCAAAAACAGGGGCCACTCACCGTGGAGATGGCAAACAGGGAGTTATCGAAGGACATGTCTGAAAAAGAAAGGAAAACCAGGATTGGAGCCAGTTTTCACTGTGCACCGCCCTAATCCTCTCATCTCTGCTCACATTCCCCAGTTCAAAGTCTATGGAGGGGCAAGGGTGGGACCCATCTCCCAGCAACCTCTCCCACTCCCTTCCCACCCATTCTGCAAGTGAGCAGTGAATCTAAACTACATTTTGAACCATGCCTCTGTCCCCAAGCCTTCTGTCAACTCCCACCTTTCAGAAGGAGCACTTATCAGCTCACGCACTCCCCAGCCCATCCCCATTGCTAGATGGCCCTCCTTGTCACCCAGGTATGCCATGCTTCTCTTAAACACTCCTCTCTGCTTAAACATGGCTTCCTCCAGGGGCTGCCTGCCTTTTCCCAGTTGGCTCGGACAGGCCATCCGCTCTTTCCCCAATGGAGTCTGGGCTGTCTATCTTGGTCATCATAGAACACTCCTAGACCATAGTAGGCGCTCAATAAACGTGTCATGCAGTTAATCAAGCATAGAGAATGAAGTTTTCTGCGCTTGGGCCCCTTTCAGAGAGCATCACACATCACAGACCAGCTGCCTCCCGGCCCCCGTGGAGGCCAGAGGAATGACAGGGTCCGCAGGGCAAGCAGGCCATTCACTGAAGACCCGCGGGACCCAGGCTTAGGCGGTCCTTCCCGGTGGAGCTGGCCATTTAGCGGTGGAAGCAAGCGAGTTATTAAATACACAAGCATCCAGAGATTACTTTTTTTTTTTTTTCCGGTGTTGGCAATGGAACCCAGGGCCTCTCGCAGGCTGGGTAAGCACTCTAGCATTGAAATTCAGACCCCAAAGATGATGTCATTGAGTTTCTACCAGGGGTAAGAACAACAAGGTAGTAGAGGCAGGTAAGTAGCAAGCACAGACCCTGTCTAGAGAGCCTGGTGACCAAGAGGAGGTGACTGAGACCCAGCAGATGGAGAATATTCTAGGCAGTGGGCGGAGCCAATGAAAGGCAGGAGCCTGGGACCCGGAGAGAAAGTGAGAATCCAGGGAAAGGAGGGTGAGGGTGTGTTTTGACCCTAACAGGGAACAAACAGCTGCAGAAAAGGTTCAAGTCACCATAGCATTTTGAAGCAGTGACCTCATCCTGTGGAGGTCAGGAGCAAGGAGCACAGACCTGAGGTGGTGAAGTTAATCTGGGCCCAATAGGATTCCTGTTCTCTGCAAAGAGATTCAGAAGAAAGGTTGCCTCATGAGACAGGAGGCTTCTGCAAAGTCCTAGACCCAAACCAGGCACAATACTGGGTCTTTGACCCCCTGCCCACCTACACATCCTACCCACAAAGTGACAAAGCATTTAATGCCCTGATTTCCAGAGCTATCACCCTGTGCAACAGTCCTTGGCTGTCAAGAACCAGGCCCACTTCTAGTGCAATTTGGCACTGCACAACCCCAGCGGGATCCAGAATAGCACAACAATTCCTGGCAGCTGACTGTAAGGGGAAGACTAAGCCATTTGCTCCCTGTGTGACTAAGCACTGAGCCTCTGTCCTCTCATCTGTAAAATGGGGTTATTCATTCTTCCTACTTCCAGGGCTGTGAGGATAAGGTGGGATCACTTCTAGCACAGTGACCAACACCTAGTAGGTGCTTAACAAATACCACCTGTCTTTGTTCATCAATTCTCCCACCAGAGGGTGCTGTTTGCAATGGAAAGCCCACCCAGCCAAGGGAGTGCCCTTCTGATCCCAAACCATTCTATGAGGGTCCCTAGGGATGGTCTTACCGTTTTCTCTGTAAATTTTTTATTTTCACTGAAAAATAAATAAACAAGCATTTGTTAGATTATGGTTCTGATTGCACCAAACAAGTTTCTACACCCAAGAAATCTAAAACTCCTTTTTACCTTTGTAACCCAGTCTTGCCTCTCTGTGGCAAATTTGTGAAACTTACTGCTAACAAACACTTTTGTTTCTTTTTTCTAGATGGGGTCTCACTGTTGCCCATATAGTCACCTCCAACTCACCATTCTCCCACCTCAGTCTCCTGAGTAGCTGAGTCACATGTTCACCACGCCTGAATCCTTTTTTTAAAAAAATTCTTCAATTACAATAGTAATGTATGTTGATAAAAACTTTTTTTTGAATATTTTAATATTTATTTTTTAGTTTTTGGCGGACACAACATCTTTGTTTGTACGTGGTGCTGAGGATCGAACCCGGGCCGCACGCATGCCAGGCGAGCGCGATACTGCTTCAGCCACATCCCCAGCCCTGTTGATAAAAACTTTAAGCAAGGGGCTGGGTCTGTGGATCAGTGGAAGAGTGCTTGCCTAGAATGTGTGAGGCACTGGGTTCAATTCTCAGCACCACATATAGATAAATTAATAAAATAAAGGTGCATCAACATTTAAGAAAAATTTTAAAAAATAAAGAAAGAATAGGAAAATAAAGTATTTAAAAAAACTCCAAGCAAGGCACAGCATGTGACTTTGTTTTTCTTAAAAGAAATGGGGATGCACACCTTTAATTGAACTGATTTGGGAGGCTGAGGCAGAAGGATTTCAAGTTTGAGGCCAGCCTGGTCAACTTAGCAAGGACCTGTCTCAAAGTTATATATATATATATATATATATAAACACATACATACACACACACACTTGGTACCAGGGACTGAATCCAGTGTTTAACCACTGAGCCACATCCCCAACCTTTTTAATATTATTTAGAGACAGGGTCTTGCTGAGTTGCTTAGGGCCTTAATAAGTTGTTGAGGCTGACTTTGAACTTGTGATTCTCCTGCCTCAGCCTCCTGAGCCACGGGTATGTGTGTGTATGTGTGTTTGAGTTGCTATAAATATATTTGAGTTTCAGTGGTTGCCAGGAGCTGAAGCTAAAGGTGGAGGGAATGGGAAATTATTGCTTAATGCGGATAGAGTTTCAGTTTGAGATGATGAAAAAGTTCTAGAGATGGATGGGGGTGATGGTTACACAATAATGTGAATGTACTGAATTGCTATGGAGATTTTACCACAGTCAAAATATCATGGCTATGCGACTAGGTGCACATCTGTAAGCCCAGCAACTCAGAGGGCTGAGACAGGAGGATCACAAGTTTGAGGCCAACCTGGGCAATTGTTTATTTACTTATTAGTTGTCAATGGGCCTTTACTTTATTTTATTAATTTATTTATATGTGATGCTAAGCACTGAACCCAGTGCCTCACACATGCTAGGCAGGTGCTCTACCACTGAGCCACAACCCCAGCAGCCCCTGGACAACTTACTGATGTCTCTAAATAAAAGTCTAAATAGGGCTGAGGTAGTGGAACATCTCTGGGGTCAATCCCCAGTACATATATACACTCAAGTTGTTCCAGTACCTGTGGGAATTGATTCCAGGAACCCCCAAAATATATTAAAATCCATGGATGCTCAGGTTCCTTATATAAAATGTGACTAGGTTATTCACACCCTCTGTAGACTTATTTTACATTTAAATTTTTTTTGTAGTTGTAGATGGACAGAATGCCTTTATTTTTTAATTATTATTTTATTTTTTTATGTGGTGCTGAGGATCGAACCCAGTGCCTCATGCATGCTAGGCAAGTGTGCTGCCGTTGAGCTACAGCCCCACCCTCATTTTACATTTTTATTTATTTTTGATACATCATAACTCTGTGGGACTCACTGTGCCATATTTGTACATGCAGATAACTGTTTGATCAGTCTCATTTCCCAGTTCCTTTCTTTTCCCTTTTTTCCTCTCTCCCCCTACCTGCTTGCTCGAATCTACTGATCTCCTTTTTATTATTACTATTATTATTTTAATTAGTGCATAAGAATTGCATACATATAAGTAGGATTTACTGTGGTATTTCATACATGGATGTAGCATAATTTGTAGATTTCATTCCCTGTACTTCCCCTTGTCCTCCCTTCCTCCCTCCCTCTTGATGATCTTCCTCATACTCTACTGGTCTCCCTTCTATTTCTCCTACAGACTTCAAATCATCTCCAGATGCCTTATTTTCTATTTTTTGGTACTGGGGATTAAACCCAGGGGCACTTAACTATTGAGACACATCCCAGTCCCTTATATTTATAAATTTTGAGACAGGGTCTCACTCAGTTGCTTAGAGGCTTGCTAATTGCTGAGGCTGGTCTTGAACTTGCAATCCTCCTGCCTCAGCCTCCCAAGTCACTGGGATTATAGGCATGCACCAAAACCACACCTGGCTCTAGATGACTTACAATACGTAATAAAATGTATACACAATAAAAAGAATTGTTATACTGAGAATAATGACAAGAAAAAAGAGTCTGCACGTGTTCACAAAGATGCCAAATGTTCCCCTTTTGCAGTGCTGGGGATGGAGCCCAGGGCCCTGTACATGGAAAGCACCTGATCTGCGGTTGGGCTGCACCACTGCCCCTAAACACAAATTTTCCCTCCAAATCTTTTCAATCCATTATGGGTTGAGTCTGCAGATATGGAATCCAGGATATTGAATCTGTCGATAGGGAGGACCCATTGGACAAAGCCATTCTACATAAGGGACTTGAGCATCCATGGTTTGGGGTATCCATAGAGGAACCTGGAAACAATCTCAAGAACAGTCGTGCATCGGTTTGCCCTGCTCACCACCAACATCTCTCCTATGGACGGTTCCTTCACTGCTAATTTGCAGAATTTAGACCTCCCCAAATGGCCTGTCTCTGTGCGTGTCTCTGTGCCATGTGCTTACGGGCACATACATGGGTATGTGCCCGTAAGCACATGGCACATTCAGAGTTGCCAGCTGGCAGCGCGGGGCCCTGTCTTCTTTAAGCACTCTCACCTCTCCTGACCACCACAGCAAAAGCAGCCAGACCAGTGAGGAGGAGGAGGGCTCCAGCCAGGCTCAGCGAGAGGGCCAGGATCCAGGTGGGCACTAGAGGAAACAGGAAGAGAGCAAGTGGGCAGGTCAGGAGCTGCGGGGGAGGGTGGGGCCTCTGTCATCTCTCCAGGCTACTTTGAGGTGCCAGCCCTCTCCAAGAGGACTTCCTCCCAACCATGAGATTTGGGTGTAGCTGGACCCTGGGAATCAGCCAATTGTCATATATCTGGCCAATTAGCATTAGCATATTTCCACCCCCCTGTCCCTGTGATTGGTTCAGACATGGAGTGTGGCCCAAGCCAAGACAATGAAAGGTAATCCTGGGATTTTGCAGGGCCACTGAGAGAAAAGGATTATTCCTTTGGCTTGTAGTGTATCCCTCTGATTGGATATTTCTCTGGGGCTTCTGGGCATGATTTTGCTACCATGATGTTGGGGACCTGCCTGAAAATAAACCTAGAACAAAGCCAAGTTGAGAGGTGGCAAATAATTCCTGACAACTTCAAGCTTCTGGATTCAGCCGCACCTGAAGCCCTAATATGAACTGACTTCAGTTCAGTAAACCAACGAAATCTCCCTTGGTTTCTGAAGCCAGTGTGAGTCAGGCTTTCAGTTACTTGCCACCTGAAGAGCCCTGCTTGTCCTAGCTATGAAGGGGTCAGTTGACATCCACCCCAAGCCACACAGAGATTCACACAGAGGTCAGCCGCCGGGAAACAGAAGCCAAGTAAAGGGCTCAGCTTCCCTCCTGGAAGAGAGAGAGGATCTCTTGAGGGCCCCGGAGGAGGTCCCCTGACCCCAGTGGAGGTCAGGAGCTGTGGAGCCAGGAGGGGAAGGGAAGATGTACGGGGGAGATTCCAACAGTGGTCGGCCTTGTCCATTCATTCGCCTGGGGTGGGAGGGCTGTTGTCACCTCCCCACTCTCAGACTACAAGGCTAAGGTGAGAAAAGGGAGCCTTTGACAGAGGAGCCTGAGGCCAGAAAGGACACAGAGAACCCTCTGTCATCACAGCTCCAAGACTGGCTGGTAATAAGTTCCTCTTTGCAGTGGGAAAGTCCTGGTGATGGTGGGATGGAGACACTCCCTCCTCCCTCTGCCCCCCCCAGTCTCCCTGCCCCTCCCCATCTCCCCCGCGGGGGGGGGGGGGGGCTTGCTAGGAATTGAGCCTAGGGCTTGTGCATGCCACTGAGCTACCTCCTTAGTCCCATCCCTTGGCCTCTTGATCCACAACCCATGCCCAACCCACTCTCCTGGAAAGACCAGAGAAAGACATCAGCCCTCCCAGGGCTCCCTTCTCACTCAGATGGAAAGGTGAAGTCCTTGCTGCAGCCCACTAAGCTCTACGTGATCCTTCTCACCACCTCTCTTCCCTCCTCTCCCCACACATTCTTCCTTGTTCACTGTACTTAAGCCATTCTGGGGTCCTCTGTGCTTCTCAAACACACAAGGTACGCTTCAGCCTCAGGGCCTTTGCACAGCCTATTTCCTCTTCTTGCTATACTCTTGCCATAGAAATCCACATGGCTGGCTCCTTCTCATCATTCAGATCTTTCTTTTCTTTTTTTCCAATATGGGGTCTCATTATATCACCTCACCTGGCCCCAAACTCCTCAATTGAAGTGATCCTCCTGCTTCAGCTTCCCAAGTAGCTGGAACTACAGGCAAGCCCTACCACAACCGACTTTATTCAGATCTTTTCTCTAAATAACCCTTCAGACAGGTCCTCCTTGGTCACTCTACTCTCCCCTTAAAATGACACCTTCACCAGGCTGTGTATCATCCTTGGGCACTTCATTGGCACACTGAATATTTATTGGATCCTGGGTTTATCATCTGTCCCACCCCCTGGGAACATCTGTCGAAGGAGGTCAGGAACATTGTTTTGTTCCCTGCTGGACCTCCAGTGATAAGGAGAGACTCTGATGCACAGTTGATGAGCAAACATGTTGGGTCCAGGAAGGAGAAGGTGTGTTGGACGGTGGAGATTTTTTTTTTCACTGCTGAGCATGGAATGCAGGACTCCCGTGTGCTAGGCAGGTGCTCTGCCCCTGAGCTACTAGCACGGAGGCCCAAGGTCTGGAGTTTGAGGGGCTGCTGGCCTCCCAGCTCTGCTACGTGTGTGCCTTGAGCAAGTCCTTGTGCATCGTGTGCTTCTGTTTCTTATCTACAGAAAGAACAATCACTGCGCCCACCTTGGAGGGAAGCTATCAGGACAGACAGGGAAAGGTGAGTGACCCCTGGCCAGTGGTAGGCCTGGCCTTCCTGTGAAGACCTCCCAGGAGAGGGAACAGCATCTGCTGCAGCTGGGTGAGCCCAGGGGAGGGCTTACCTGGGAAGGAGACGTGCACCGGCTGGCTGAGGTCCGACAGCTGGGGCTGGCTGTGCTCGCCCACCACACTGTACTGACACCAGAATTTCCCTCCAGAAGCCGTGCCACCGCCGCTCAGGTTGAATGTGACCCCCAGCTGGTTGGCCGGGGCCTGCAGGAGCTGGACAATCTGTCCCTCTCGGTACAGCGTGAAATTCACCCCCAGGAAGTCCTTGGGGGCTGTGCATGAGATGTGGATGGGGTCCTCTTGGCTCTTTGGGTAGGGGGGCACCAAGAAGATGGCTGGTGCTGGGATGGCCAAGGAACCTGCAATTCAGGATCAGGGGAGGTGGCAGTGTGGGTGCATGGTTGGAGAGCACTGTGTGATCTCTAGCAAGCAGGTCACTTCTCTGGACCTTGTTTTGTTTTCATTTTGGTTCTGGTGCTGGGGACCCAACCCAGGCCTTGTGCATGCTTAGCCTGTACTCTACCACTGAGCTGTACCCCCAGGCGTTGGGCCTTGTTTTTTTGTGCACCAGGAGGTGGGCAATCTCTCCCCATTGCAATGTTCAGAGCACTGGGTGCCTGGCGCATCACAGGGGTCACAGTGGTTGAGTCTTTTGTAATGATGGCCTTGGTTATTATATAGTGTCCCAAGTACACTACTTCAATCAGCAATGCTATGCACCAGGCCCTGTTCAAGGTGTTGGGGACAAAGTAATGAAGGAGACAAATGAAGAGACATGCTCGTCTCAGGCAGCTGATGTTCTTTCAAAGAGACAAAGAGTTCTGGGCAATGGGAGAGTTGCATGGGCTGGAGGGCTTCCTGGAAGAGATGTCATGTGAGTTGAGTTGTAGCAATGAAAGAGTGGCATGAGCTGGGTGACAGCCTCGAAGGCCAAGGTGATGGCAAGGGCAAAGGCCCAGAGGATGGTTGGACATGGGGTGAGTTTAAGGAGGGGAGAGTCAAACTGGGGGTACCATTCAGTGGTAGAGCACTTACCTACCACACGCAAGGCCCTGGGTACTGTCCTTAGTGGAAGGAAGGAAGGAAGGAAGGAAGGGAATCCAGGAAAGGTGAGGAGGCGGGTGGCTGGGGGGAGTTGAGCAAGGGAGAAAGCAGCGGCAAATGGGGGGAGGTCCCACCTTCTCCCCAGGGTGTGCGGAGGAGTGGGGCTGGACTGGGGCTCCTGCAGAGGAAGCCGCACCCAAGGAGGAGTTGCTCTCCAGCTGCCCACAGGCCCCCAAGCAGAGTGGCCCCCCATGGCCCCTGTGGCTAGTCCGCCCCCAGGCAGGCGCTCCTGCTGCCCCAACTCCTGCTGTCAAAGCCAGGAGCCTGTGGAGGCCAAGTGGGGCTGAGGCAGGGACTACAGGCAGCTCTCTTGACTGGGACACGAGGCGGAGCCTAAGAAGAAAAGGCTGAGAGGTTTCTAAGTCTCTCAAGCAAATCAGTCCAGGATGAGCCTCCTCCATCACTGCGGATGAGCAACCTCACTTGGGATCTGTCCTCAGAGCAGCGACATGGGCAGGAGACAGGGGAGCAGACTGGGGGTGCCGGAGGGGCCGTCAGACTCACCAGCTGCAAAAAGCAGGACAGTCCAAGGCATCTCTCCTCCCGAGTTTGGCCAGGAAATCTGGCTGGGACCAGAGGGTCCAGGGCTCCCCGCCAGCTCCTCCTGTGAGGCCAGAGCAGGGAAAGGAGAACCAGGGCTAATTCGAGCTGAATGTTTCCTCAGTGGCAGGAAGTTGCACACACACTCAGGCACTGAAAGGGACTCTCTCTTCTCCCCACCCCTTCCCTAAATGCACAGCACAGCAGACCCAGCCCTGTGCAGTTCTGTAGATTGGAAGGAGCATGACTGAGATAGTGAGGTATTTGTTTTTTCCCTCCCTCCATCTAAGAGAACCCCCTTGCCCAAGGAAGGGTGGCAGCAGGGGCTACTTGGGAAACTCATGCCCAAGGCAGAAACCACAGCCCAAGCAATAGCAAGACGGAAATAAACGTGGGGTGCAATGTGGTAGGGCATGGTGGTTAGGGTTTGGCCTCTGACTGCAGGTGAGGGCTGACTTCTCTGAAACTTTAGTTTGCTGCCCTGTCAGATGGGGCCAAGATGAGTGGACATCAGATTCAAAGAACTCATGGCATAAGACAATGCTAGGGGGCAGTGAGTGCTCCCAGTCGGCATCTACAGGGAGAAGGCTCTGGGCTTCACCAACCAGGGAAAAAGTAACACTTGTCTAGAATTGAGGAAATGGCATAGTTTGCAGGATTTATTGCCTCCTGTTTACAGCTCAGAAACTTCTAAGTTTCTGTCTTATGGGTAGATGTGCTTTGGTCTTGCTATATGTTTTTATTTAAGCCAAACAGCTCCAGCTGGTGGTTCACACTGAGAAGGAGGCAGTATATGGTCACCAAAAGACAAAAAAAAAAAAAAAAAAAAAACATTAGAATGGACTTTTTGCTATGGACACACAAAGCTCATCCCAGCCCCAGGGTATTTGCACTTGTTGTTTTCCTTACCACAATTCTCTCAACCAGGTGGAATACCACTTTTCCTTCAGGTCTCAGCTTAAATATCACTTCTGGAAAACCATTCCAAGCTCCTCTGGACTCTTCCCTTATTGAATTTTTCTATAGTGCTGTGTGATCTTTGTTTGTGCAATTGCATTTTTAAAATTAATTAATTAATTAATTTATTTATTTATTTATTTTGTGTGTATGTTAGTTACTGGGAATTGAAACCGGGGATGCTATACACTGAGTTATATCCCAAGCCTTTTCTTCTTCTTCTTCTTCTTCTTCTTCTTCTTCTTCTTCTTCTTTTTTTTTTTTTTGATACCAAGGATTGACCCCAGGAATGCTTAACCATTGAATCACTTTTTAATATTTTATCTATTTATCCCCAGCCCTTTAAAATAATTTAAATTGTATATGGACACAATACTTTTATTTTTATGTGGTGCTGAGGATCAAACCCCATGCCTCACATACACTAGGCAAATTCTCTACCACTGAGCCATATCCCCAGCCCTTTTTTATACTTATAGCATCTCACTGAGTTGCTTAAGGCCTTGCTAAATTACTGAGGCTGGCTTAGAACTTTCAATCTTCCTGCCTCAGCCTTGTTAGACCCTGGGATTACAGGAGTACATCAAGGTGCCTGGCTTCTCTTCTTGATTGTCTTGCTAGGGGTTAATTTTGTTCTTCATTTCAAAGAACTAACTCTTGACTTTTTTTTTTTTTTTTTTTTGAGAGAGAGAGAGAGAGAGAGAGAGAGAGAGAGAGAGAGAGAGAGAATTTTTAATATTTATTTTTTAGTTCTTGGCGGACACAACATCTTTGTTGGTATGTGGTGCTGAGGATCGAACCCGGGCCGCATGCATGCCAGATGGGTGCGCTACCGCTTGAGCCACATCCCCAGCCCTCTGGCGTATTCTTAATATGGAAGTTTAGGTTATTTGTCTTTTAACTTTTCTTTATGCTTTTCTAAATATTTTTTTTAGTTGTAGATGGACACAATGCCTTTATTTTGTTTGTTATTATATTCTATACAGTGCTGAGGGTAGAATCCAGTGCCTTACATGTGCAGAGTTGCTCTACCACTGAAACATAACCCCAGCCCTTAAAACTTTTCTTTGAACATTTTTTATTTTAGTACCAGAAACTGAACCCCAGGGTGCTTAACCACTGAGCCACATCCCCAACCCTTTTTAAAAAAAATTTATTTTGAGACAGTGTCTAACTAAGTTGCTGAGACTGCCATTGAACTTGTGATCCTCCTGTCTCAGCTTCCAGAGCTACTGGGATAACAGACACGGGCCACTGCACCCAGATAAAAACTTTTGTTCTAAAGCATTTAAAGCTATACATTGCTCTCTAAAGCACTGCTTAACTTCACCTCACACATCTTTATATACTGTGCTTCGATGTCATTATTAAATATTCATGTTTCCCTTTTGAATTTTTCTATGACCCAAAGATTAATTGGGAGTACGCAGTTTACTTTTCAAACATTTGGGCTTTTTTGGTAGCTTGAATGTTAGTGATTTCTAATTCCTATGTGGTCAAAGAATATAATCCATATATTTCAATCCTTTGAAATTTATTAACACTTTTTTTATTTTAAAAGTGGGTATGGTCTAGGAAAGAAGTACAGATTTCTTTTACCCTCAAGACATTTATTTATTTTTATTTTTATTTTTTAAAGAGAGAGTGAGAGAGGAGAGAGAGAGAGAGAGAGAGAGAGAGAGAGAGAGAGAGAGAGAGAATTTTAATATTTATTTCTTAGTTCTCGGCGGACACAACATCTTTGTTGGTATGTGGTGCTGGGAATCGAACCCGGGGCGCACGCATGCCAGGCGAGCGCTCTACCGCTTGAGCCACATCCCCAGCCCCTTATTAACACTTTTTAATGGTCTAGCAACCATATCTTGATTCACATTGGATGTGTAATAGAAATGAAACTGTACTCTGCAGTAATTTGGAATAATATCAATTATTATTCCAATTATATCAGTTATCTGCAATTATCAATTACATCAGGCCACTGTGGGTCAAGAACATTCCTGAATTTGTTGACTTCATCCTGATTTTTTTTCTCTCTCTCTCTCTTTTTTTTTTTTTTTTTAGGTGTGGGGAGATACCAGAGATTGAACTCAGTACACTCAACCACTGAGCCACATTCCCGGCCCTTTTTTGTATTTTATTAGAGATGAGGTCTCACTAAATTGCTTAGAACCTTGATCTTGCTGAGACTGACTTTGAACTCGACATCCTCCTGCCTCAGCCTCCCAAACTGCTGGGATTACAGGTGTGCACCACCCTGCCTGGCTATCCTGATTTCTTTAAAAAGTTTTCTTGGGGCTGGGAATGTGGCTCAGACGGTAGCGCGCTCGTCTGGCATGCGTGCGGCCCAGATTCGATCCTCAGCACCACATACAAACAAAGATGTTGTGTCCGCCGATAACTAAAAAATAAATATTAAAAATTCTCTCTCTTAAAAAAAAAAAAGTTTTCTTCTTCCAGGAGTGCAGAGTTACAGTCTGTGATGTCACCTGCAGTGTCTATAAAGCTTGGCACACAGTGAACCATAAATATTTCTCCATTGTCTGACCTAAAACTTGTAAATCACCCATTCAGTCCATTTGTTTTTGTGACTTTATGCTGGGTGCATAGAAGATGGAGTTAAGAAAGACTTCTCATTTACTTATTCCTCCAGCTATTTATCAAGGGTCACCAAAAGCCCAGAATTGTGCTGGGTGCCGGATATGTTGTGATAAGTGAAATAGCTCCTGTCCTCAAGGAGCTCAGAAGTCAATGAGTCAGATAAGTAAGTGAGGACAGCGGGCTAGGGACATAGCTCAGTTGGTAGGGTGCTTGCCTCGCATGCACAAGGCCCTGGGTTCAGTCCCCAGCACCACCAAAAATGTGAGGAGCTGATGAAGTGGTATTGCAGTGATGGTGAGGGAAGCTCACTCCAGCTTCAGAAGGTTCAAGGGAGGCTTCTGGCAGGAAGGAAGGGAATTCTAAGTAGAGCAAGTATCATGCATGAAGGGACTTGGATGTATGTAAAGGCTTCATCCTGGGAGCAGTTCCTATGGGGCTGAAATCAGCAACCTGGCATTTTTAATTAATTTGACTCTTGATGGATGATGCCCTCAAAAACCACCAAGGAGTGGGGCTTGGTGGCGCACACCTGTAATCCCAGTGGCTTAGGAGGCTGAGGCAGAAGGATGGTGAGTTCAAAGCCAGCCTCAGCAAAAGTGAGGCCCTAAGCAACGCAGTGAGACCCTGTCTCTAAATAAAATACAAAATAGGGTGGGGATGTGGCTCAGAGGTCGAGTGCCCCTGGATTCAATCCCTAGTACAAAAAAAAAAAAAAAAAAAAAAAACTACTGAGGAGTCATGGGCAGGGTGAAGGGAAAACAGGGATGGTGAGGGAACCTCAGGCCAGGGGGCTGTTACCACCTGTGGAACAGGAATTATGGAAATTAGTTTTCAGGTTTTGGTAAAGAGATGCAGACCTAGGCTTCCTTCTCCGCTAGCACTCAGATAATCCACCAAGGCCAAGCTCAACTGCAGGTATAAAGGGGTAAAGCTGTCCTTATGTGTGGCTGTCAGCATCCTGGGGCACAGAGAAATGCAGGGGAGGGTGAAGGGAGAACAGTGACTGCCACACACTCACAGAATCCTTGGGTTGTAATCTCTGGGGATCACTGACTTCTGGAAGCCAGTCTGCAAATTCCTCGAGGTTCTAAGAAATACAGCAGGCTATGACTCTAGGCCAACCCTACAAAGTGAAGAAGGACCCTTGATGTGGCTCTGATGGGCTGTTTCCATCTCTTAACTGATGACTTGTCTCACCCTGGGCTTTCTGGTGTTCCTTATGCCCCTGAACTTCCCAAGTGCCTTCTGACCTCAGGGTCCTGTTCTCTCCCTTCCATGTCAAACCCCATCTTAAATCCCACTTCCTCAGGTAAGCCCTACTTGATGCCATCCAGCCTAAATTACCAACCCCATCATCATCTACCACCCAACTTTTACTTCTTGGTGCCCATGGCTACCTGAAATCATGTTAGTGCCAAACTTGTCTGTTTTTTGTCTCCAAACTAAGACATTGGCATCGTGAGGACATGGACGGTGCTGGTTTAATTCAGTGTGAGATGCTCAGCGAGTGTTGGTTGACTAATTGCGGAGGGGGAGAGTCTTTGTTTGTGTTTAGTCAAGGGGCATGAATTACCCATGTAGATCCTAGAGGTCAGCAGGAATGGAAGAGTATCTCCAAGGGCCCACCCCATCACAGAAACAGTAAGACAACAAAAATGCTTGGAATCAACTTTGTCCAAACTCTGAAAAACAAAAGTTTAGGTAAGCTAAGTGAACATTCAATCAAGAAAAAGACAACTTGGGCTGGGGATGTGGCTCAAGCGGTAGCATGCTGGCCTGGCATGCGTGCGGCCCGGTTCGATCCTCAGCACCACATACAAACTAAGATGTTGTGTCTGCTGAAAACTAAAAAATAAATATTAAAATCCTCTCTCTCTCTCTCTCTTTTAAAAAAAAAAAAAAAAAAAGAAAAAGACAACTTGAAAGTGACAGGAAAGCTTCACCCCGTCTCCTTCCCCAGCACAGCAGAGATCTTGAAGGGAGCAACCTATGTTCCCAGTACGAGGCCTACTGGGGAGAATCCCCATTCTTCAAGTAAAGTGTCTGACTCAGGTGTCTGTTGAACTCAGAGTGCATTCCTGGTTGAAAGAGTCGCTCAGTGGTAGAGTGCTTGCCTAGCATGTGCCAGGTCCTGAGTTCAATCCCCAACACACACACACACACACACACACACACACACACACACACACGAAAACAATGAACATGCATAAGAGACACGTGGTCAGGAAAAACCTAAGAGGCTAAACCCAGAAACTCAGGAGGCTGAGGGAGGAAAATTTCAAGTTCCAGGCCAGCCTGGGCAACATAGCAAAACACCGACTCAGAATAAAAAATAAAAAGGTTTGGGGATAGTTAGTGCCCCTGGATTCAATCCTCAGTATCTCGCATACATATATGCACACACAAACACACACAGACACACACACAAAAAGAAAGAAAGAAAGAAAGAGAAAGAAAGAAAAGGAAAGATAAAATAAAAAAAGAAAGAAAGAACAGATGAACCCAAAGGATCCTAAGAACTCATCTCTGGCTGATCTCTAGACCAACTGTGAACAAGAAGTGAAGGCTAAGATAGAGGCTAAATGCCCTTACTAATCACTGGAGTACTGCAGCATAGATTCACAAGGACTGAGAGTTTCTGTTTGTTCTTTCTTTTGTCTGCATAATAAACAAAAAACTCTAGCAACTAACAACATCATAAGATTGGCAAGACATGAATAAATATTTCTCCAAAGAAGATACACAAATGACCAACACAGCCATGAAAAGATGCTCAACATCCTTAGTCATTAGGGAAACCAAAATTAGATCACTTACACCCATTAGGGTGATATAATAAAAATGAAACAGAAAATAACAAGTGTTGGTGAGGATGTGGAGAAATTTTGGAACCCTTAGATTCACAGAGTGGTTTTATTTCATTGAACAAACATTGTGGATTATTGAGTTTTTGAGATCATGTTCCAGGCTGGGCAGGGCCACAAATGCCAGCAACCCCAGCAATTTGAGAGGTAGAAGCAGGAGGATCACAAGTTTAAGGCCAGTCTCAGCAATTTAATGAGACCCTGTCTTAAAATAAAAAATAAAAAGGGGGCTGGGTGAAGTGGTGCATGCCTGTAATCCCAGCAGCTTGGAGGCTGAGATAGGAGGATTGCGAGTTCAAAGCCAGACTCAGCAATTTAGTAAGGCCCTAAGCAACTCAATGACACTTTGTCTCTAAATAAAATACAAAAAAAAAAAAAAAAAAAGGGCTGGGGATGTGGCTCAGTGGCCCTGGGTTCAATCCCTAGTACCAAAAAAATAAGAAATGAGGGCTGGGAATGTAGCTTAGTGGTAGAGCACTTGCCTAGCATGCTTAAGGCCCCTGGTTTCTATCCTAGTACTGAAAACAAACAAACAAAACACATTTCAGGCCAGGTATGTTGGTGTGCACTGCAGTGACCAGTGACAGCTACTGGGGAGAGATAAGGTAGGAGGATCTCTTGAGTCCAGGAGTTTGAAGGCATCCTTGGCAACATAGCTAGACCCTGAATCAATAAAATAATCATGTTCCAATCACATATATGTTAGAAGGAATGGAAAAATGTAGCTACTGTAGAATATACTTAGGTAGTTCTTCAAAAAGTTCAACATACAATTACCATATGACCCAGCAATTCCACTTCTAGAAAGAAGACACTAAAAAATACTTATACATATGTTCACAACAGCATTATTCACCATAGCCAAAAGATGACACAACCCCAATGTCCATCAATGAATGAATGGATACACATTATGGTATATGCATACAATGGCATATGGCTCAGCCATGAAAAAGAAACATGCTATGTGAAAGAAGCTAGATACAAATGGTCACATATTATATGATTCAATGTCTATGGACTATCTAGAGTGGGTTAAATCCATAGAGGTAGAGGTGGTTGCCAGGGGCTGGGGTGAGGAGGAATGAGGAATAAGCACTTAAAGGATGTGGGGATTCTTCTTGATGAAATATACAAGTGTGGTGTGGGGATTGGATCCTGGCATGATTCCACTGAGATACATACTCAGTTCATTTTTGATTTTGAGATGTAGTCTCACTAAAGTGCTGAGGCTGGCCTCCTACATGCTTTTTTCCTCGGTCAGCCTCCTGAGACTGGGATTACAGGCATGCACCACTGCACCTGGGTATGATGAAAATATTTTGGAACTACATAGAAGTGACAGTTACACAACACTGTGAATCTATTAAATGCCACTGAATGTTCTCTTTAAAGTGGCTAATCTAATGTAATGTGCAGTGATGCTGGGGATTGAACCCAGGGCCTTTTGCATGTGAGGCAAGCACTCTACCAACTGAACTATATCCCCAGCCCTGAATTTTAGTGCATTTTTAAAGAATCCATTAAATAAAATAAAAAACAGGAATTACCTACTCTCTGCTGCTACTTTAAAATGTATAAGCAGTGCATCTAAATAAAAGAAAAAATCTTGGCACTGAGAAAAGGAATAGTGTGTATATAAACTTTGACATTACAAATTGATGCTACTTCCTCATATTCCCCACATACAGGAAAGAGCTGACAACATCTAGCTTTACTTGAAGAGTAATTATCACCAGCTGCCAATCTCTTTCAGTCAGTCCATCATGGAAGACTAAAGATTTCCACTTAAACATCGTTGTTTTTTTTTTTTTTTTTTTTTTTGAAACCAAGGGTGCTTTCCCACTGAGCCACATCCCCATTTTTTAAAAAATATTTTTTAGTTGTAGTTGGACACACTATCTTTATCTTATTTATTTTTACCTGGTGCTGAGGATCGAACCCAGGGGTCCTGCTTGCGAGGCGAGCGCTCTACCACTGAACCACAACCCAACACTATCCCAAACCTTTTTGAGAGGATGTCTCATTAAGTTGCTTACAGCCTCCCTAAATTGCTGAGGCTGGCTTTTAAACTCAAGATCCTCCTGCTGGGATTACAGGTGTATGCCACCACACCCGGTGTTGAAAATATTTTATCAGCTGAGGCTGGCTTTGAACTAGTAATCCTCCTGCTTCAGCCTCCGGAGTCACTGGGATTTCAGGTGTGTGCCAGCATGCTTGGCCAACATTTTCTTCTTATATTTAGAGGTAGATTCCGTTTGGCCTGATGACTTCCTTGGTGGCCTCCAGATTCTCTAAAGCCAGGCTGAAAGCGGTTGTGCTCAATGGAGGACAATAAACCAGGAACCAAGTAAAAATTATTCACTAGCTTAAAATTTGCCAAGCACTATAATGCAAAATAAGCACTTGGCAAGTACCATCTCAGTCCCCACAGCAGCCCAATGCGACAGCTATTATTCACAGCTGGGGTTATCATTATCCCCCTTTTGCAGACAAGAAAACTGAGGTTTAGCAGGTCGATCGCCTTAAGTGAAGGGTGGAGTGAGGCTTGAATTAGGCAATCTGGCTCCCAGGCCCACACTTTCACCTCTTCTCACCATGGCTGTCGTTTTCCTGACCCAGAGCCTTGAGTTTATGTGCGGGTCCTGTAGTTAAGACCCATGGGATGCAAACTGAAGCCACGTCGACTTGAAGCAAGGAAAGCCAAGCGCTCACTATGGTCAAACCTCCAACCTCCTTTCACTGAATTCTCACAGCCCTTCTAAGGGTTGGGCGCATCATAACCCCCAATTTAAAGACAAAATTGAAAGTTATGGCTTAAGGTGCAAACAGAATGGGAAGTGGGGCGTCAAATCTCGGGGGAGGCGGCCCATACTTAGTAACCAACAATAACTTTAGAGGCTCAATAGTGAAGCCTCTACGCCCAGCCGCAACGAAGATAAGCGAGCCCTACGGGTCGCGCGCAGGAACATGTCAAGCAACCCGGGTCCGCTCTGTTAAGACTAGATTGACCAACGGTGGCGGCGCCGTGTACTCTGGGAAACCCTCAGCGAGGCGCTTTAGAAGGACCCGGGCCACCTCTACCTTAGTTGTCTTAACTGAGGCCTGCGAAATATGTGCCATCATGGCGCTTAATTTTGTTATTCCCCATCCCGAACGACTGAGACTACAGTTTTAGGCCTTTCAGTAAAAAAGTCTCTCGGTTGAGTCTTTTCACTCGCATATGGCATTTATCCGGACAGCTCCTCTTCAGGGGGTCCTTCCCAGTTCCCTCAGCAGCTGTCAGTCAACACGAAGTGGCTACCAATGAGCTCCACGAAGTAGCAGAGTGGGCAGGGCTATCCCTTAAAGGAGCCGCGACCCGTTTGCAGACCAGAGGGTGACCCGGATGATGGCGGCCGGCTCGGCCCTATTCCTGGCCCTGTGGCTGCTATTGCTGCCAGTGGGGGTGGGAGGGGCAGGGCCCCCACCGATCCAGGACGGCGAGTTCACGTTCTTGTTGCCCGCGGGGAGGAAGCAGTGCTTCTACCAGTCCGCGCCGGCCAACGCAAGCCTCGAGGCCGAGTACCAGGTAGAGGGTCCCGGACCCTGGAACTAGTGGGGGCCAGAGGAAGGGGGCGTGGCCAAGCAGCTAGGCAAGGCGTGCATTAAATCGGGAAGCGGGAGGAGCCATTGCATGACGCGGGGGCGGGGCTAGGAAGCGCTTAGCCGGACGGCGTGGCGCGTGGGAGCGGAAGGGGTGGGAATCATTATTCTACGGTGAGACTGCTGAGGGGGCGGGGCCAATGGGAAGTAAAGTAAGGCATTCAGGGCCGGACCGTCGCGAGTGGGCGTGGCCATATTATATGTAGACTAAAATAAAGGGAGTGGTCAACGTGAGGGTTTCTCGGAGATTGATTTAAAGGAAAGCAAGGCCCTGGCATCTCAGTTGGAGCAGTGCCAAGTAAAGCGCGGCGAGGTAAACATTGATCAAGGACTTTTGACGGGTATGGCCTGATGAAAAAATCCACCCTGAGGTTGTCAAATCAGTGAGGACTAAGGCAGGGCAAAGGGTGCAGCTAGAGGGGCAGTTGAGAGGCACGACCCGCTTGTAGGTATAGGTGTCAGCACTCAGGCCCTCGGTGGTCTATGTGCATCTGGGCAGGTTGATTCAGCCGGGAACGTGAGTTGTAGGTGCCCTTGGTGTACTCCTATCTCTACCCATTCTTACCTGCCCCCTAGGTGATCGGAGGTGCTGGGCTGGATGTGGATTTCACGCTGGAGAGCCCTCAGGGTGTGCTGTTGGTCAGCGAGTCCCGAAAGGCTGACGGGGTGCACACGTGAGTTAAGTCTTGCTCCCTGCCTGGGTTCAGTTACAGCCCTGCCCCTCCGCAGGGGCCTCGGGTTACTGCCCTACCTGCCCTAGAGTCCCTCTTGCTGGCACTAATGGTCACGTCTTTGTGTCTGTCTGCCCAGTGTGGAGCCTACAGAGGCGGGGGACTACAAGCTGTGCTTTGACAACTCCTTCAGCACCATCTCCGAAAAGCTGGTGTTCTTCGAGCTCATCTTTGACAGCTTGCAAGACGATGAGGAGGTAGAGGGCTGGGCAGAGGCTGTGGAGCCAGAGGAGATGCTGGATGTCAAAATGGAGGACATCAAGGTGCGACCAGGCTGAGCTGGGCCGCATTTTTTTGGCATTTATCAGCAGAGCATTCTACTCTTTTTTGATTTGACTGGTGTCTCCCTCTTGGCCTGACTCTGACTCACCTACATAGTGCTGTCCCCACCTTAATATTTTAACTTAATGTCAGTTTAAATAATAGCTCATTTCTACGAGTAAATGCTGTTCTAAGGCTAAATAATGCATAGTTATGTCACAAATAACTCATATATCAAGTCACCAAACCACCTCATGAATTAGGGGCTGTGCTGTCTCCCCATATTATAGGTAGTAAAACTGAGACACAAAATGGTCAAGTAGCTCATACAAGACCACACAACTAGCCACTGTGAGAGCTGGCATTTGAACCCAGGCAGTGTGACTTCAATAATCTTTTAATTTTTTGATACTGGAGATTGAGCCCAGGGGTGCTCTATCACTGAACTACGTCCCCAGCCCATTTTATTTTTTAAGATGGGATCTCCCTATGTTGCCGAGACTGGCAAGTTGAACTTGCAGTTTTCCTTCCTCAGCCTCCCAAACTTCTGGGATTACAGGAGTGTGCCACTGTACCTGGGTGCAGCAAATATTCTGTTAATCACTAGTAAATATGTTCCATATACTTGTATCTAGACATTCAACTTGGGAGTCCAACTGAGCATCTTAAGCATGCTAAGAAGGCACTCTACCACTGAGCCTTCTTCCATTGCCCTACAAATTCAACTTCCACAGTAATGCTGAGGTTAATAGAAGAGTGAACAGAGCTGGATGTGGTGGCATGTGCTTGTAATTTCAGCTACTTGAGGCTGATGCAACAGGATTGCAAGTTTGAGACCAGCCTCAGCAATTTTGCAAGACCCTCTCTCAAAATAAAAATGGCTGGGGATGTAGCTCAAAGTAGAGCATTCTTGAATTCAGTCTCCAGTACCAAAGGTGGGGGCAGTGCAGAGAGTGAACTGAGGCCTTTAGGTTATTTAACTTGCTTATAGTCACACAGCCAGTGAGGGGCAGAGTGATGATTCAGACTTAGGCAGTCTGGCCAAGTTGTGTGTCCCCAGTTCTCTTTCTTGCCCAACATGGCCTTGCTCTTTTCCTCATTTTATTGGAGGCCTGACTCTGTCCCTCACTCTGCAGGAATCCATCGAGACCATGAGGACCCGGCTGGAGCGCAGCATCCAGATGCTCACACTGCTGCGGGCCTTTGAGGCTCGGGACCGCAACCTGCAGGAAGGCAACCTGGAGCGGGTCAACTTCTGGTCAGCTGTCAATGTAGCAGTGCTGTTGCTGGTGGCCGTGCTGCAAGTCTGCACGCTCAAGCGCTTCTTCCAGGACAAGCACCCGGTACCCACGTAGCCCCTGCCCTGGAGGACAAACTGGAAAAAAGGGGCAGCCAGTGTGAATTGGGGGTTTTTCCCCATGTAGTTTCCTGCAGGAGGGGAGGCTGTGCAGTGAGCATCACAAGTGTGGCCCTGTGCATCTTCTTTCCTGGGTTGTGCAGAGAGCACCGCTGGCTTGCAAACCTGGGCCCCCCAAAGGGGCAGTTCAGCGTCTGCTTCTACTTTCCTGGAAATTGTGCATGGTGGGTGACGCAGCATTGGAATGCAACCGTTGGATTTCCTGGCCCTGCCTCCTGTAAATGTGCCTTAGCTCAAGTCTTCCAGCCTGCATCAGCACTACCCAGAGTGGGACAGGCCCAGGAAGCCAACTTCCCGGAGTCCCCACCTGGGCTCCCCAAGCCAGCTTGTGGTGGGAGGGTGCCTGCTACTTGTGGGACCCTAAGCCTTAGTTTCTCTCCTAGGCTGGGGGCGGCCTGCTCATGTCAGGGGTTGAAAAGGAGACAGGGCTGCAGATTTCTTGCCAGGATAGTCACTTTATTTGACAGGAAGAGGCCCTGGCCCCTCGGCCCAGCGGGGGGCCTGCTGAGTGTGAGGTCTGGTAACAGAACTCCAGGAGAGGGTCTGCAGGACCACCCACCCCTCCCTGTGCAGGGGGCCCAGACAAGGCCGAGGGGTGGTCTGCCCAAAGCCTGTGCAGGAGCCCCAAGGAACAAAGGGTGGTCCGGCCTGCATACTGGAGTCAATAAATTATGGTCAGAAAATCTCACAGAGCCTGGTGACTGGGGCTCAGGGACACCAGCTGGGACAGACCTGCCCCCAAGAGGGCAGCCAGGCAGGCGGGAGGGATCTCCCACGAAGCTCAGAAGAAAGGTCGGGCGGGAGCCGATGGAGGTGGTCGCCTGGGCACAAAAGAAAAATCAGAAAGCAAAGTTTAACTGTGTCCCGGGCTGGGCAAAAAGGCCTGGATCCCCCAAGAGGGCAAGAGAGGGAGAAGAGAGGCCTGGAGGGGTCAGACCATGCAGGGTCTGGATAGCAGCTGGGATTCCTGTTCTACCTCAGCACTGGGTCACCTGCAGCAGCCAGGCGTGGGGCTGGGGGCTTGGGGGTGAGCGGGGAGTATCTGTTCTGATTCTGGGGTACTGAGGAAGGTGAAAACTCTCCCTTGGTGTCAGGCTTCCTCCAGAAAATATGACTGCCCAAGAGCAGAGCAGAGCAGAGCCCCTGCTAGGTGAGGTTACAGGGCTCCTCATGGAAAGGAAAGGGTTCCCGGTGAGAGGCCCAGGAGAGGCTAGGCTACAACCTCTGCCTGAACACCGACACAAAAGGCCCACACAGCAGCCACCAGAAGGTTCTTCCCTTTATTTTAGTTTATTAATAGGATACAGAGTGCAGGCACTTACAGTGGTCAAACCGAGAAAGGAGTGAGCAAGAAGTTCTGCTCTGAGAGAGGTGCCTGGGGCCCGCCTGGTAGGAGGAGGCCTGACGGGAGCTGAGAGACCCCCAAAGCCTCCGCAACCCACACAGAGCCCAAGCCCCCCTGAGGGTCCCAGAAGAAGGAGGGCACCCAGAGAGGAAAGAGTGAGGCTGGCCTGGGCTGAGAGTTCCAGGCCTGGTGAAGGCACCTCTGGCAGCCAAGCCCCGGCTGGGCTCAGGCTGTGGTTAATATGGCCTAGGAAGGAATATGTACAACTTGGGCCCGGTGGGCAGTCCTGCGCCCACTGGGCCTGGCTTCTGCTGGGGAACTCCCAGTGAGAGAGGTGGAAATACTCCTTGTCCCACAAGGACTAGGGGATACAGATGCCCTTGGCACCCCGGCTTCCAGAAAGCCTGTTCCTATATGAATATCTCCGGCCAGAGAAGCTCCTGGCAGAGTCCCTGCTACCACAGCCGGGATCCTTCATTCGAGTTGGTATCCAAGGTGGTTACTCCTGCTGCCACCCTGAGACCCTACCCCGCAAAGTGCAGTGCCCTGGAACCCCCTTGCCTGGGGCTCCGGGGCCCCTTCATTCTAGTGTCCAGTCCAGAATGGGGGCCAGGCCAGCTGGTGACTGGGGCCAAGTTTAGGGAGGAAGAGGCAGGGGTTGCCTACGGGAGCCTGGTCCCAGAATAGGGGCAGGAGCGCCAGGGGCAGCAGAGGGGCCCAGACCACCGAAGCTCCTGCACCGCGGGTATGTGAGGACCCCCGAGGAAATGCCCCCCGTGTGGCCTAGTCGAGCAGGGAGGGCTCGGCTGGGCGGATAATGGTGGGCCGGCTGGGCGCAGCAGGGGGTCTTCTGCTGCAAAGAGAATAAAGACAGATGGGAAGGGGGAGAGGGTAGTGAGGCTAGAAGCAGGGCAACTATTGAAGACCCAGCCCAGCCCAGCCCACCCCACCCCACCCCAAGGTGTTCCCAGTAATGGGTACACCATAGACTGCTCAAGTACCAGGAGGGAGTTGACAAATCCTGGTATTTGTCTGTTGGTGTCATAGTCACTGGCTTGCTGTGTGACCCTGGGCATGTCCCCTGCCCTCCCTGGATCTCAGGTTCTTCACAGAAGTGGGAAGAACAGAGCTGGCCCATAGGGTGGGTCGGGGTGAGTGAAGCCTGCAATGGCTGGCGCGGGCATTTGTGTCCTCAGTAGGGAAACAAAGGTAAATGGTATTCACAGGCACCCAGGGCAAGGGGTGCCAAGCTACATGGTGGCCCGCTACTTAGGTCTAAAGGATGAGCCAAGAGCTCTGGAGTCACCCTGATTCTACCACTCTGACTCTGGACAAAGGACTTGGCCTCTCTGGGCCTTCATTCCCCAGGATGGTGACAATTCTTCCACTCCCTGCTTAGAGCATGGCAGAAGATCTTTAGGAGGGAGGGAGTCAGATTCGAGAAGAGACCCCAGTGTGCAGGCTGGGGGCTCTACATGATAGGCAGCCAGCGGGGTCCAACCTTACCTGGGCACTCCAGGGGGGATCCCAGGGGGAATCCGTGCTGGCCGGGATGGGATCTGAGGTGGGGCTGAGAAGGGATCATTGTTGGCAAACACACTCTGAGGTCCAGGCCGAGATGGAATGGGGGGCGCTGAGAAGGAGCCTGCGACCCCCACAGGCACGGGAATCAAAGGTGGCCCTGGTGTGGGACCTCTCACTGCAGGGGGCCGGCCTGGCGGGTGCACGCTTGACACAGGTCGGCGCTGTGGAGTGGGGCTGTGGAGGAACGGGGAGAGGCTGTGAGGTGAAGTGGGGAGGTGTGAGCATCGGCCATGACAGTGTGGCACTGGGGGCCCAGACTCTGGGGGCTTCTGGCCACAGAGGCATCAAAGGTATAGGGAGATTCTCTGCCCTTCCCTAGACCTGCTCAGCAATGACTCTTTTCCCACCCACAGCTGGAGCCATGCCCCGGCGTTGCCTCCCCTCTGCCACCAAGGGCTCCGGCTTCCCTGATGTTATGCCTACACCCTAAAGGGCATTTACCACTTAGCAGCCCCCACTTGGACCCCCCCCATGGCCTCTGAGCCACCCTCGTAGCCCAAGACCCTTCCAGAATCCAGCTGTACTGCCTCCAGATGCTGCAGAACCAGCAAGCCCCTAAGTGGGCTCCCTGCTGAGCCTGGGCACCCATTTCTCCCCAGACCTGGAATCTGGGTTCTCTTTCTAAGGAACTCTGTGGTGCTGTAAGGTCTCAGCAGAGCAACTATCTTTCCTGTGTCCCTGCCTGGTATCCCCAAACCCCATGCAGATAGGTATTGGTTCTACTAACAGCTCTGCTGGTGGGGTATGCTGGTTAGGAACCCCCCTGCCTGCCTGTTTTCTTCTCTGTCCCAGGAGGCTAACCCCTATGGCCAGCATCACCCAGACCTCTTTCTCTCAGAAGGGCTGAACTAATAGAAAGCACCAGAAGGCAGAAAAGCAGGAAAATGAGGAGTCAGGATTATATACATGCAGCTTCTACCCACTCCAGCCCTGACTGGCACCTTGAACCCACCTCTTCCCTTGTTTCTTCGGGCAGGACAGCAGCTCAGCCCTGGGTGTTGTGCCATCTAGGGTTGGGCCCCTTCACCCTTCCTACCCTTTCGTTGTGCCCCATTTCCTGCCAGGACCCTGAAGGATATGTGGATGGACCTGGGCACCCACAAGCAGCAGCTTCTGCTGCATGCAGGGGAAGAGTCTCCCAGACCTGTGGCTGCTGGTGCTCTGGAGCCAAGTATCGTCAACAGGTGGGGGCACGGGAGTGGACACAGTGCTGGTACTGATGTCCCCAATGATGTTGAGTGCCTCTTTGAGTGCATGGTACATGCGCAGCATGTCGTCCCGCCGCTGGGCCTGGTCGGCTGACTCTTCCATAAGGCTGCTCTGGTCTGCTGACGAGTATAGGTAGGCCAGCAGCTCGTGGTGAATGAAGGCCTTCGTCTGGAGACAAAGGTTGGGAGGTCAGGCCCTCCCATCACCCCAGCCAAGAACTCAGTGGCTCACCATGACTGAAAAACCACCCTTTATCTAGAACAGAGATTCCTTTGGCTTTTTTTTCCCCTTTTGCTTTTGGCAGTATTAGAAATTGAAACCAACACAAGCTGGGCGAACACTCTACCATTGGGCTGTATCCCCAGCCCTTTTTGAGACTGGGTCTCACTAAGTTGTCCAGGCTGGCCTTGAACTTGTGACCCGCATGCTTAGCTAGGGTTACAGGCATGCACCATGTGCTTAGCCTGGTTTTTCCTTTACACTGGAGTGCATAGCTGGAAGTGTGTCTGGTAAGCTTTCTATCCAGCTGTCTGCTGAGTCTCTCAGGGGTGCTTTCAAAATGCTCTTCCCACCTTCACAAGATTCTTGTTCAATTTATTTCTATTATTATTATTATTTTTTTGAAGTCCTGGGGGATGGAACCCAGGGCCTCATGCATGCTAGGCAAGTGCTCTACCACTGAATCATACCCCAAAACCTTATTGTAGTATCTTATCCCTCTGTATCTTTTCTCTCATCATACTTTTTTTTACATTTTTTTAATCAATTAATTTTTTGTAGTTGTAGATGGACAGTATGCCTTTATTTTATCTGTTTATTTTTATGTGGTGCCAAGGATTGAACACAGTCCATCACATATGCTAGATAAGTGCTCTACCACTGAGCTCCATCCCCAGCCCTTCTTCCCAGTACCTTATGCCTTTATTGATATCTTTTCTCCCATTATATCTTTTAACTGCTTTTCTTTAAACACTACCAGTTTTTGTTCATTAATTTTATACTTGTTCGAGGGTAGGACAAATTTAGGTAAGATAGGAGTATTCAGGCCACAGACTTCTTAGAGATGGGAATACAGGGTTTAGACAAAGCGCGCAAGCGCAGTGTTAGCTCCAGTTACCTGATTAAATGGAACCAGGAGCCCAGTGTGGCCTGCAATCCAGGTTACAATGTTATGACTCATTCTAATTTGAATTTTGCACTCACGTTGTTGATCATGAGGTGCATGATGGTCTTTGGCATGAGGTCGCGGATGGACTTGTTGATGATGGCCACATAGGAGTCTACCAGGTTGCGAATGGTCTCCACCTGCCGCTCCAGCTGTGGGTCCATGGAGAAGGTGTTCTCCTGAGCCCCATCCTCATTCTCTGCCTGCAAAAGGGAGCAGAGGCGGTGGGGGGTGACTAAGGCCTGAGGTGATTGTAGTGAGTTGCCTTTCTTTGGGTACTGCTTGCCATGTACCACCAATAACCAAACACCCCTGGTTGTCAGAGGCCCTGACATCCTGTAGGTCCTTTCCGCCCCCAGATCCTTTCCCCTAGTTGTGGTAACAATGTATTTGGAGACCAAATGCATCCATGCTCATTCCACCTCAAGGATGGGAAGAGAGAAGAGGACCACGCAGATGAGACCCAAATCCATGGAGATCCTTGACTGTAGCAGCTTCAGTTGAAAACTTTTGGGATTCTGATGACAAGCTGATCCCATCTCTGCTTTTCTTGCTTAAGTGGGCGTCAGCTACACACCTTCAGAGAATCCTTGTACACAAGGTCTAGTAATGACCTGCCTCCTTCCTCTCCCAGATGGGTCAGCTCAGCACAAGGAGTGTTGGGCGGGTAGGGCAGGGCGGCTCCTCACCTGATCCTTCTCAGGGTAGACCCCAGCACGTAGGAATGAAGCCTTCCAGCTGTCCACATCTTCCTGGGAATCACAGGCTAGCTCGATCTGCCGCAAATCCTTATAGACATTCCTGGGGCAGGAGGAAGGGGCATGTAGCTTGACCCTGCCCATGGACTTGACTGACCTCTAAGAGGTGTGAGCTCTGGGGTCTCTCTGCCTGAGCAGGGACTCAAACCTGACCTGGGCTCCAGCATGGCTTCAGCACCTTCCTCCTTGATGCTGAGGGGTCACTGTGAGTTAGTGTGTCCAGCACGTAAATGGGACCAGGCATAGAGCATAGGCCCAGGGAGGGCCTGGTGGAGCAGTACCTCTGGCTTTGGATTTTGTTGCCAACTCTTTTCCTGGGAACTGCCCGTACCCTTCATTTGAGTTCTCCTGTGGGAGCCAAAAGCTGTCAAAAAGCCCCAAAGTGGGCATGTGTGTCATAACACCTACCTTTGGGTTGGGAAGCTCCCAATGAGGAAGCCTACAGAGGTAACTTCCACCAGAACTTTCTGTGACAATGGATTTTTTTTTTTTTGTACCAGGAATTGAACCCAGGGGTGCTTAGCCACTGAGTCACATCCCCAGCACTTTTAATTTCGAGAAAGCATCTTGCTAAGTTGCTGAGGCTGGCTTTGAAGTTGCAATCCTCCCACCTCTGCCTCCCGACTGCTGGGATTACAGGTGTGCGCCACCACGCCCGTCAGTGGGAATGTTCTGTACTGTCCATCCAATGTGGCAGCCTAAGGTGCAGGCAGCTTCTATAAAATGCCTTTTTTTAAAAAAATAAATATTTTTTAGTTGTAGTTGACACAATAACTTTATTTTATTTATACGTGGTGCTGAGGATCGAACCCAGGGCCTCGCACATGCCAGGTGAGCGTTCTACCACTGAGCCACAACCCCAGCCCTAAAATGCCTTTTTTTATTTTTATTTTTTTGCAGTGCTGGGGATTGAATCCAAAAACTCACCTACTGTAGGTAAGTGCTCTATCACTGAGCTCAACACCCTGACTCTGCCCCACCAAGGAGGCTTCTGAACACTAAGAATGGGGCCAGAGCGACCACAGGAATGAATTTTTCATTTCATTTCATCCTTTGCATGTAAATAACTGCCAGTGGCCATTGCACACCAGAGGTCTAGCATGTATGTGGTTGAGTCCCAGGAGTGGGTACAATGGGAACTCCAAGGACAGTACCAAGACGCCTGGCAAGGCTTGTGCAAGTTGGTTGTAGAAGCAGAGCACCAAGGACTTGAGAAGCAAGACAGGAGGGACTGTGTTTTTCAAGTGCTCTATGGGTCAGAAACTTCAGTGTCACATGGCACACAAACAGTTAGGGCTGAGGCAGCAAGTGACCCTAAAGTTCTCAAGTGAGTGCTGGCCCTGAGGTCAGCCATGGCTCCATCACAGAGCTCTGACCAACCAGCGTGGGCAAGTGGTTACCCTCAAAGAGTCTGGAGGGAGTCAGAGGGAAGGGGCGGGCCTTTGTGGCTCTTCTCCTTTCTGCTGCTTTACAATGGCTGGAGTTTGGGTGGCCCTCTTGGACAAAGAGATGGGAGCCATGCATCCAGGAAGTCTGAGAAACAAGAAGTGGGGTCTGGGCCCCAATACCTAGAGCTGCCTCTCTTCCCTTTAGACTTAATTTCTTTAACTACACAAGGAAATGTTTATCTTGTTTCTATCACTATTCTGGGTGCCTTGGTTCCAGTCTTAAAAGATATTTCTGGTAATACTGTCACCCCTGTCCAGGGTGGCGCAGGGCTCCCAGGCGGGATGGCTGCCTTGTTGCTTGCGGCCAGGAAGGGCTTCGTGTCCCAGTGGAGAGCTCAGGTTCTCCCGTTCACAGGAAGGCTTTCTGGCCAGGAAGGTGAATCTCAAAGGTTTTGGGCCCTGGCTGCTGGCTGGCCAAGCGGGTCTCAGAGGTGCAGGCCAGCTAGCCCAGGACAGAACTTTTCTTTCAGAAAACAGGAGACAGCTGGAGCAGGTGGGATGAGCAGTGGGGCGACGGTGCTGGGGCCAGCAGGGAGGACACCAGGGCCCACTGGCCGATCACACAGAAACACCAGGCCTTTGCTCATAGCTGCTCCTCTACTCAGGTAGGTCCTAAGAGCTTCCTGGGTCCTCCCTCATCTCTATCTTCCCTTGAAGGGGGACTCATATGCTTTCAGGACTGTTTTCTTTCTCCTGTTCTTCCCTTTTTGTGGTACTAGGATGAAATCCAGGGCCCGGCACACACTAGGCAAGCGCTCTAGCACCAAGCTACGCCCCCGGCTGACTTGATTTTAGGACTCTGAATCCCATCCATGTAGCAGCAACTCCCCAGTTCATATCTCTGCCTGAGACTCATTCCTGGACACCACGTTTTGCATCTCCCTCGCCTCCCACTTACTCTGAGGGTGTCTCCCAGGCCTCTCCCTCAGCAAGGTCCCAGCTGAGCTGCTGACCAAGCCCAAACCTGCCCTACCTCACTGCCCCCTTTAGCCCTTAGCAGCAGCTGAGGCCCAAGTCCCCAGGCTTGCCATCAGTGTCTCGCTCATGCCTGTCCAAGAGGATTTCATCAGCTCTACTTCTACCTGGAATCTGCTCCTTCCTCCTCCACATCCTTGGCTCCATTATCTCCCACCTGGCCCCGCCCCGCCCCAGGTTCTTTCCTTGCCCACCCACCAAGGGTTGCCCCACAACTACCAGAGGGCGCCTGTGAGGACCACAGCCGGTTCCCTGTGGTACCTCTGCTCCCCACGCCTTCGCTGAATCACCTCATCCCCATCTCTGACCACAGGTCTTCCCTGACTACTCCTCAGAAACACCCGGTGTTTTTTCTGTTTCTCACCCTACTTCCTTTCTGGAAGGAAAGGAAGGGACTGCTGGGAGCAAGCACTCAGTGCACGCTGTTGAAAGACTAGGAACGAGGCCATTTGTCTGCATCCCAGGCCTCCCAGGCCCTGCGGACCCCTTACCTCTGCTCTGTGTTGAAGATGGCAAAGACGTGCTTGTTGGACATGAAACCTTTTTCCACATCACGGATTTTGAGGTTGTCCAGGGGCAGCATGTACTTCTTCTCCTTTTCCTGAGGGCAGAGGGGACAGGAGTCATTCTGGGATGTCCAGCAACATGAGGAAGTTTAAGCCAGGATGCTCCGCCAGGGCTACTGCCAGCATGTGGCACTTCCCATGCTCCTGACTTTATGTGAATTAACTTATCTGCCAGAGCTCTCCCCCTTACTCTCTCCTTCTGACACTCAGGACATTCCAAGGGGGTTCCCTCCCCAGGACCTTTGCTTCTATGCCAATGGCCTTGAACTATGAGGGTTTCTTTTGTCTACCTCAAGTCTTTATGCAGAAGGGACCCTCATGGGCTGACCCTACCCCACACCCCCATGAGCCTTGCTTTTAGTGACCCACGTGATAGCTTGTATGTCACCTGGGCTGGCTCAGTAGTTCCTGGAGGACAGATGCCCATCTATTTTGTTCAGTGAGGACACGAAGAACCCACCCCCCCAACCCCCAGTGAGTGAATGGAAGCACTTCCCAAAGGGCCTAGCAGTGAGCTATCATGATGATCCCATTTTACAGGGAGAGAGACTGAGGCACAGAGGGGCAGGCAGAGGCAGGGGCAGGTTGGGTTTTACACCTCGACTGCTGCTTCACATGATCCCAGAGCTGGAAATCTGATGCCTGGGCGTCATCTGTGGCTTTGTTGTTTGGTTTGGTACTGGGGTTGAACCCACTAAGCCACATTCCCAGCCCCTTTTGAGACAGGGTCTCACTAAGTCACCCAGGTTGGCCTTGAACTTGTGATCTCTTTGCCTCAGCCTACTGAGTGGCTGGGGTATTACAGGCATGCATTTCATGCCCAGTTGTCAGTGGGTTTGTAAGGGTGGCCCCCTTCAGGGAGTGCCCACCAAGTGTCGGGCATGGCAGTTCCATAGGCTGCTGGGGAGGAAGCTCAGAGGTGTGACCCTCCGCCTGCAAGTCACAGCTGGAGGTGGCACCACAAGACCTGTATAACCCACAAATATCGACTACGCAGTTACTCTGTGCCCAACACGGGACTGAGCCCCTTCAGTGGTGTCACTTGCTGCTGTATTGGGTTGGAACCCAGGGCCTGTGTATGCTAGGCAAGCACTCTACCACTGCACCCCCACCCGGCCCATGAACCAATCTTCTATAGCAGGGAACCAAAGCAGTCAGGGTCCCTGATTCCCACATGCATGTGACCCACAGCAGCAGCAGAGGTCCCAGTGACCAAAGCCATGTGCTGTTCATCTATCAGCTCATGGAACTTTCTCCTTCAATGTCCTTAGGATGACACTGTGCTCAGTGAGGAAAGCTGGCTGTCCAGGGGCACACAGCAGGTGGTGTGGGCCACTGTGGGACTTCACGAGCCATGTCCACCTGACACAAAGCTGGGTTCTCTCTGCGATTCTCCTTTCTTCAGCACTCAGATGTCTTTAGAAACTTTTTGTCACATGTCCTGTCTCCATATTGTTGAAAAGCCCCAGAATGAAGTTCAACCCTGCTGCTGCCTCTGAATTCAAGAGCAGCCACAGAGATGGAAGGGAAGGGAGCTAGGGGCTGCCCCTCAGGCAGAGAGTCAGGACTTAGGTGGGGCTGGCCGCAAGGGGGCCTGGCTGAGACCAAGTGCCAGGTCTACCCCTTCCTGACTGTGTGCCTTGAACACGTCTCTTCTCTCGCCTGTGCCTTGGTTTCCCCATTTGTCAACAGAAGCACTCGAGTTCCATACTCATGATAGGAAGTGAGGATTGCTGACATGGCAAAGGCCTAGCGACATGCCCACTGAGGCTCCAGGGGTTTTCTGCTGGTAGGACTGGCTCCAGGGCCAGCCCCCAGGGTTCTGGGCAAGGATTCAGGGCACAGCACAGACAGAGGGGCCCACTGACCATGAGACAGGAGGACACTGAGAGCCCAGGGGACAGACAGTATCCAAGAAAGGCTGTCAACGGCTACTGCAGACAAAACAGGGCACACAGGGCCCAGGGCCTTCCGCCTTCTTGGGGAAGGGCTTAGGGCTTTAGAGGGGGCCAGGGTTGGGGCCTTCCTGGAGGTTTGTGGAAGGGCCTCTGTGACCCCTGCCCCATCTTGTCATAAGGCAGGAAGCTCCCAGCCACCAGCCAGGCCAAGCAACTGAGTCAGAGGCCTTCCTGGCTCCTAGCGAGACACCACATCTGGAACTGTTTATAGTGTGATTCCGCCCAGAACTCGGTGGCTGCCTTCCTGCAACTGCCAGCACATGCGCGTGCGCACACACAAACGCACGCACACACACACATACACACACACAGAACACAGGCACACACAGACATAGAGGAGTGCTGGCACCCCTCCCCCACCCCAGAGATCTGCGCACAGGCCAGCGACCCAACCCTCCCTCCCACCAACCTCCTTCCCCACCCCCTCCTTTGGATTTCCTGAAAACCCACAACTTTCTCCAGATGTGAGCCGGCTGCAGCCTTGCCACGTCAGAAGAGACGACAGAGCAGACTGTCGCAGGAGGAGCAGTGGCTTTCTCGCCTGTTCAGAGGAGCCGAGGCATGGCCTTGCGTGGTGGCCCTGCCGTTGCCGTGCTGGGGGCCCAAGGGATGAATAGCCGGCCCCGCCATCCCAGTGTTCAGACTAGTGTTCAGGAGGCTCTGAATGTGTACAGTAGTCTGCACATTGGTTAGGCTGGGCTTGGGCAAACAGCTCTTCAGGATGGCCCCCGCCGGTCCCTTAAACTTATTGCCACCCCCAGAGTGAGGCACACCTTGAGGTAAGTGTCACCTTCCACAGTCCTGTTTCCCACTGGGTTGGAGACTTAACTGAAGATTCTGGAGCAAAGAAGAAGGGTCTGGGGGGGAGACGAGGTGCTGGATAAAGGCCAAGGGAGCACTGGGCTTGGGGGTCTCTAGCTGGATTGTTCCCCTCTCTCCCCTTCCGCTGTTAATGTCTCCTCATTTATTTCGGAAATAAAGAAATTCTGACATCTTGCCTCTCACCAAAGCTTTTCTACAAAAGTGGCCTGGCCCTTGGGGGTGACTGTTAGGGTCCCCAATGTGGGCAGTGGTGCAGGGAGGGGGTAGTACTTTGTGCCTGTCCCTTCTGATCTTAGACTGCTTTGTGTCTGGGGCACACACAGGGCCCCTTTCACGGGTCTGGCTGGTTCTCATTACCACCAGCGCCCGACGCTCCTCCCAACCCTGCCCCTGTTTCCAGTCTGGGGCCTCCAGGGAGGGTAGGAGGCTCCTGCTTAAAATGCCCCCCAACGAGGGAAAATCAAAGGGCCCTTCCTCAAGGTACAGAAGAGGAGCTCGTAAACTTGGACTTGCAGTGCGGCCACACGGTGACCTGCCCAGTCTAGCCTTTGGCCCAGCAGCCGCACCGTGGCACCCTGCCCGGGGCCTGGTCTTTCCATGGGCAGAACCCAGAAGATCCGCACACCCCCAAAACAATGGAGGGCAGGGGCCAGCCCCGGTTGACTTTTTTCTGTTGTGCAGTGCTGGAGATGGGACTCCAACGCCCTGCCGTCTCGGCTGCTCCAGCCTGGTCCTGCCCTGGGGGACCAAAGACCCTAGACAGCTGACATTCCACAGAGCAGACTGGGTTTCAGACTGGTGGCAAAAAGAGTGTGTGGGGGGAATGCGAAAGGGCCGTCCACACCCCCTCACCCCGGCCATTTTGAGGAGTAATGGATCCCATAGCCTCTGTAGCTGCTTATTCTACTACTTCTTCGTCTTTTTTTTTTTTTTTTTTGCAGTATTGGTGATCAAACCCAGGGGTGCTTTACTACTAAGCTACATCCCTAGCCTTTTGCATTTTCAGACAAGGTCATAGTAAGTTGCCCATGCTGACCTCAAACTTGTGACCCTCCTGACTCAGTCTCTCCAGTAGCTGGGATTACAGGCTTGCACCACCATGCCTGGCCAGACCCATGGTTTCTTGAGGAATTGATGGCAGGGGGCGGTGGTGGGGGTGGGTGGAGGGAGGCCAGACCACACCCAGTCTTGACCTGCTTCTACATGTCAACCTTGTCAGGCTTGCTGGGCCTGGAATTCTGGAGGGTTCCAGGTATACACCAGAAATTCTTGTGGTAGCTCTATCGACCCCACCATCCTGGGATTAGAACAGTCCCCAGCAGGGTCCCTCAGGGGGCACAGGGCTCTGAAGGCTCCAGGAACTGTCCAGGGCTGAGTGTGTAAGCCTCGTGTGAAGAGGGATGACCACCTTTCACACCAATACCTTCCCCTGCAGTAACTGTATCCAGCCTGAGCTGCGGGGGAGTGGCTTGAACACAGGGGCAGCTGTCCCTCAGGTCAGCTGGCATGTGCTCACAGACGGTCATAGGCGAGAGGTGTCCACCACACAGGGACACATCTCTGCACTGTGCTAAGGGGGCAAGTCACTATTCAGAGTCTCAATTTTCCCAACTGGCATTTGAGGGGTGACAGTGCCATGCCTAAGTCAGGCCTGAGACTTTGCTGAGGAAAGGGAGGAGGGTGCCTTGTGTGGGGACTCAGTGACTTCTCCTAGCCCTGGAACTGCCACAGGGAGGGGGCTGCATAAATGTGCAGGCCCTCCCACTGCTGCTTCTGGGCCAGCCGGAGCCCTCAAGGAGGCTCCAACTGCCTCCTCTCTAAGGTTGACTGGAAGGACACAAGGCTGGGCCCAGGCCAGCCTGTCCCTGAGAGACCCCCAGAGTAGTGCGTTTCCATTCGGCCTGCTCCAACTCTAGAAGTGATCAGAGAAGCTTGGCTTCATCATGGAGGACACCTGGTGTGCTGTCATTGCTGTGCCATCCCAGGGACCACGGGCACTAGCTAGCTGGCTTTGTATCGCAGTGAAGCACTTGGGCAGTGAATGCTAGTCCACGCCATGATCTGGAGCTGGGCCCCAGCATGATCCTAAGAAAAACACCCTCAAAGACTCTGGTTCCCCTTCTGTGAACTGGGGGGTGTTCCCTCATGCAGAATGGCTGGAAGACTAACCTGAGGCGACCACCAGGACAAATCACCAAGAACATGCTAAGAGCTAGGTCCTGCATTTGGCTTAGAACCAGGATTACCCCTCGGACTCCCATAGCCCCAGAGAAAGCAGGCCATGGCCTTCACTTTATAGATAGGAAGACAAGACATAAAGGGGTGAGAATACCTGCTCACGATCCTGGTAGAACACTAGGCATCAAACTCTGGTTCTCATGTTCTTCTTAGGGTGATGAACTGTCAGCTAGGTGCCCAGTTGCCACAGAGTAGCCTTGTGAACAGACTGCTGCCTAGGAGTCCACAAACGGAGCCAGCATTCCCCTCATCTCCCTCTTCTTTTTTTTAGGTACATGGGATTGAACCCAGGAGTGCTTAACCACTGAACCATATTACCAAGCTTTTTTTTTTTTTTTTTGAGACAGGGGTCTTGCTAAGTTGCTCAGGGCCTCACTAAGTTGTTGAGGCTGGCTTTGAGCTTGTGATCCTCCTGCACCACTGGGATTACAGATGTGCACCACCATATTCAACTCTTCTTTCCCTTCTTGGGGCTGCTAGAAGCCATGTGATGATGGACATGGGGACAGTCTTGGAAAGCAAGGAGGAGCCATGCGTTAAGGTGGTGACGGAGAAGGCGGAGCCTAGGCCCTGGACATTCTGGCAGCAGGGGCACACCAAGCTCACAGACACATGACCAAACAGATTTCTGAATTTCTGCATGCCTTCATTGGGACCTCTGTTACAGACTTAAATTAATAACCTGCTTAAAGCAATCTTGGCTGAGTTTATGGAGAGAAACTGCATCCCTTATGGTTGGCCCATGTCACTGGGAAGAAGTGGCTTCACTCCCCACCTGCTAAGCTGTGGTTGTCATTATACTGACAGGATCAAGAAATGGGTCAGCCAGGAGTGGAGGGTGGGCAAGCACAGAGCAGAAGTGGCCTGGGTGGCAGTGCCTGTCTGATCTGTTCAGAAGAGGGTCTGCTGGGCCAGGGCTGAGCTGGCTCATAGCTCACTGCCCACAGGTCCACCAAGTGCGTAGTTTCAAGCCAAATGGATGAGCCCCTCGGTAGGATTCCACATGCAACATTGTTCCCTGCAGTTCTTAGTCCCACAGTCCCCAGAGGCCTCTCCATCTCCTTCTCACAATGACACGAATGTGCATACTGTTCAAAAGACACTTATTATGGATACGCACCACAAGGGGGAAGGGACCATTCTATCTCACTTCACAGGTAAGGAAACCAAGGCCCGGAGGGCCTGGCCAAGCCCATGGGTGACAAAACCCACATTCCAGGAGCCTGGCCATGCACTTGAGTTTCCAACCCTTAGCTGTGGCCCCTCTCATGAGAGTTATGGTGCTCAGGCCTAGGGTCCATTTCCAACCTCCTGGCAGCTCTTCACCTCCTGAAGAGCTTCCTGTGGGAACTGACTGCCATCAGGCTCGACCTCACAGGGGACAGCAAGGGGCTGGGTTATGATGAGACATGCCCAGCACACCAAGCCTACCCTCTAGAACCTTCCCCAAATGAACAGCGAATGAGCGAGTGAATGGATGGCTGCTGCCTAGAGGGAGCATGTGTGGGCGTACCCACCCACAACCCCCATCACCCAGCCCTTGCCACCGGCCACTCACCTCCTCATCCTTGTACCAGGATAGTGACTCGGCTGTCAGCACAAACCAGTACTCCTTGGAGCCACCCTTCATCAGACTGATGTTATTGATGGTCAGCCAGCCCCTGCGGATCACCTGGGGGGGAGGACATGGCTTAGCGGGGAACAGTGTTCCATCACCCTGGCTACCCCCCAGCACAGCAGCCAGCACCCTCACCCCACAGCAAAGGCAGGAAGCTGGGGACCATGGCAGAGACACCTCTAGCCCTAAGCCAGGAACCCAAGTCCATCTCACCCCAAGCACTCCCAGTTGGAAACCCAGCAGGGTGCCCAGGCAGGTGGGCAGACAGACAGGACAGTAACTCGATGGCTCAAGTGCTGATAGGAAACCAGGACCCTGTGAGGCCCTCTGTACTTGCGGCTAACTTGGTTAACCAGGAGGCAAAATACACACCCACCTGGTAGAAAGAGGCCCAGGGGGAAATCTGGGGCTTGTGTTCAGGGCAGGGGCACATGGAAGGTGACATCTTCTTTGGGTGAGAAAAGGTAACCAGGGGTGCCCTCAGCGTCACCCCTCATGCCCTCTGGCAGGTGGCTGTCACTGGAGGACTGCAGGAGCCCACGCCATGGAATGACTCTCACTCCACTCCAATGACTGCTACCCTTACTACTGGCTCATCTGTGCCCAGGTCACTAGGGTTGGGAGGACATTTCTTCCTAGAGGGCTGGTGACAAAGTCTGGAGCACAGAGGAACCTCCTCAGGGACCCTACAAGGACTATCAGGGTTGGATCATGCCCCAGTGTGGCTTTAAGCCCAGCAATTGCAGTTTTCTCTGCATGGCATCTCAGGGCCCTGGGATGTCTGGCTGTCACTGTCATCGAGTGCAGAGAAGACCCCAGGCCTGCTTAGAGACTTACCTGATGGCTAAATGCAGGCAGCCTAGGGGGCTGGCCACGTTCTTATGCTCCCATGATCCCTGGGACATGGAGGTAGGTACATGTGGACCAGAGCCCCCCTGCCCCCCCACTGAACTGGGAACCCCAGGCAGTGAAAGCACATGGAGGCACAGACAGGGCTGCCTGGGGCCAAGACAGCAACAGACGGGCCAAGCTCTAGTGGGTGGGCTGCACATGGCCATGACAGCTGGAAGGGCTGGTACTGGGTACTCCCAGGGCAGCACTAGGCAGTAGAACCTGAGATGGGGTCTCTAGGGATGAGTTTGGGGCCCGGAAACCCTCCTGGTAGGCAGCTTTCAGAAAGGGCTTCACTGTGCCTACTGGACCTCCCTCCAGGGTACCAAATTTTAACAGGGCCACCAGCCCATGGCCCCTGCCCATGATTGCATATTGTCTTCCAGCTGCAGGCGGCAAGGAAGGCAGAGTGGCCACTGAAAGCCCAGGCACCCTGTACCATGCTGAAGTCCCTGCCCAGGCTGGGGACAGCATAAAGTTGCCACTTGGCACCCTTTGTTAAGGTCAAGGGTATAGACTTATCACTTGCTGGGATGAGAAAGAGATCTCAGGACCCCTGCAGCCATCAGGAACATAGGCCAGCAGGCCAAATAAGGTCATGATAATCTCCCTGACAAGAGGGTGACCATCATCCTACTTTTTCCAAGATGTCCTGATTTTAGCATGGAAGGATGGCTCAGTGTTCTGGAATGTGCTCAATCCCAGACTCACTGGGATAGTTGTTGCGCTGTTAGCAAAGCTGGTCTCCAGAAAGACCGTGGCCAAGGCCAAACTGCACAGGACCCAGAAGGGACCCCGTGGTTCTAACAATATGGCCCAGCCCTGAGTGGCTTTCTATGGCGGCCATGTTCTGCTCCTTCATCTACCCAAGGGCAGACAGAGGGGTTGCCTCACCCAGGTGTAGGCCAGGGGTTGGCACAGATTAAGAGCATAGTAGGCTTAGGTTTAGTCATGGAATGAAAATAGGGATCCAGGCTGTCCTTGCTCCCCCCAAAAGAAGAAATCCTGCATGGTGTGGTCTCTGCTCTCCTGGGAGAGAGCTTGCTCCAACCATCCCTCTGTGGCCTAGGCTGCCTGCTTCCTACCTGAGGCTAGGGGAGGCCAGAGCCCACAGACTGTGCTTCAGGGGCATGGCCATGGGCGGGGCCCTTCCCAGAGCACACCCTTGAGGAACAGCATACCCAGGCCTTGGAGCAGGAGGCTGGGGAGTGCGGGCTTGGGGTGAGGCCTGGCAAAAGCCCTGAGGCACCTTCCCTTCAGGCCACCTAAAGAGCTGCCTGCATGAGTGCTCAGAAGGGTCAGAGCCTAAATCCCTCTCTAGTGAGCTGTGGGCAGACACACACGGTGATCCAAAGAAAGGGAATGCCAAGGGGCCATCCCCAGGGGACTGGGCTCATAAGAAAGTGGGAGTGGTACGGGGCAGGGAGACAGGAGAGACAGGTAGGGCTCCTGAGGTCCAGGGTGCACAACTGACAGGCAGGCAGGCGCGCAGAGAGGTAGGCAGGGCCAGCCAGGGGCAGCAGGCAAGCAGCAGTGCAGCTGGGGTCAGCGGGCAGGCTAGGCCAGCCTTCTCTCTTGAGTCAGGGTCCCAGGCAGGGGTGGAAACCATGGCTGGGACACCCAGAGGCCACAGCCATACTCAAGGCTTTATGGCCAGGGTTGCAGAATCTGATAGGAAAAGAATAATGACTAAACATCTGGGATGTGGGGAGGAGGAAAGCAGGCATGTGCCTGAACTGTTTGGGGAGGAAAATTTTCAAGTTCAAAGGAACTTGGTGAGGGGAGGGGTGTGTGGCAAGAGGGAACCACAGGCCTAAAGCCAAGCTCTTCCCCAAAACATCCTCCCCACGGGTCCAGGCTTTTGCTTTGGCTCTATCTTTATTTTATCTTCTAGGAACCCAGGCACATCAAAGCCCTGAGATAGCATTGTCTCAGTTACTGATCCTGGGTTTACTGGAAGATTTCTGCAGAGGGCTGGCAGTGGGAGAATGTCCTGGAGAAGGGGGCCTCTATTAAGGCTAGAGCAGTCCTCTCTGAGGTTCAGACTGAGGCTTAGGCCAGCTGCCCGCAGTGAGTGCCTTGAATTGGACTCAGCTCTCAGATGCGAGTGGCCTCTGCCCACTCCTGGGCTGGGCTGAGCCACTCAAGGGCTTGAGCAAGAGGAGGAGGCGTTACCTACAGCAGGGATGGCAAATACAATCCACCTTGCCCAGAGCACTGTGGTGAGATTTCTGAGAATGGCAGGAACAGGTACTAGGATTGATTATTGATGTCTGTCCCAGGCAAAGGATAAGGAAAGGGGGCATGTGGAACAACACAGTCTCATTATCTGCTACAGAGGCTGAAGGCTAGTGGCAGCAATCCAGGAAACACACCCTGAATGATTAGACATGCCTGCCATGGATACAGAAGCAGGATTATATGAAGAAATTTTAAAAGCCCTCATCAGTTAGTCACATCGGTCACGGAATGGGGAGTGGTGGCATACATATTAGGATACAATGTCAGGATTGACTAGCAATGTCTGCCATTGGCACATGATGGAGGAAAGGTAAATGGGGAAGAGGGCTGAATCAATTAGCCATGCCTGCCATGAGCACAGGAGAGGAAATTTCTGCATATGGAAAAACATGCTCTGGTCAGTAAGTGATATCTGCACTGGAGGCAGAAAGAGGAGTGACAGCAGCAATAAAAAATTTCAGTAGGGCTTGAGGAGAATCTTCCACAGCCAGGGAAGTGGAGCAGAGGCAGGGATAGTATACAAGCTGATTATTTGCCATCCCTGATCTATAGGACCCTAGGTGAACCCGCCAGGCATCAGCTGGAGAGGTGGGCTTCTGACAAAGGTGGTGGTCAGGTTAGTGTTTCTGTGAGGGCAACTGACACCCAGGACAATGCAAAGTCCAATGACAACTGTGACATGCGATTTCCAGGTTAGCTCTATTTTTAGTTTTTTTTTTTTTTTGGGTTATTTTGTGGGGAAGGGAATGTTACAGGGTGGGCGGGATCTCCACCGATACTAGGTTCTCTAATGTTTGCTACCACACTAAGCAGGTACTTACCAAGATCTCCCCCTTTGAGAATGCAAAGTTAGGGTTGTGGGTAAATCAAGGAAGAGCAGGCAGAGGAAAAGAGACGAAAGGGACATGAGGGGACAGAGAAAAAGCAGGAAAAAGCACAATAATGGGAGAAGAGAGGAGCAGGGAAAAAAACAGCAAAAGAAAAAAATTACATGCTATTAATTATATTCATGGTGTTAATATTTAATTCATTATCATCTCTCAAAATGAAAAAGCAACAATGTACATATTACCTATGGCAAGCAGCAAAAAAAAAAAAATCATGCAGAGGTTACATTCTTTTTTTTCATCAACTCTATAATCGTGCAAGATAAACAGCAGAGCCCCCGCCCCCATCCCCACCCCCACCTCAGCCTGATGTGGAAAAGGTGGGGACAAGTGGCAGAAACTTTACAAAGACAATGTTTTCTTAAAAAAAAAATACCCCAAGAACAAACAAACAAAAACCCCACCTAATATTGGTATTTATAAAGCCACTGCGAGACCTCTAGCTGGGACAAGTTATCAAGGCTCAGGGTCTGTCTGGGTATGGGATTCAAACCACCCCAGACTTCTCTGAGATGCCTGTGACAATGTAGCCTCCATGGTTCTCACCAACAGGTCCCCGATCCTTGGGGCAGGAGATGGGAATTCAATTTGCTTATAGACACCTTGGGTGATGGTTGTGTCACCCCATCTCGAGGGCCAGGCTTTAATCTTGGCCTTAGATATCAAATAGAACAGCACCCCCTGCATGTGAAATCTGCCCCTTGTGGCCCTACCAAAGCATCAGCACTCAGACTGTTTTCGGAAACACTGATATCTAAGTGGACTTCGGAGGCTAACAGAGTGGATGGTCTGGTGCTTAGGGGTGAGCTCCTGGCAGGGCAGTTCATATGTCAAGTGCCATTACTGGGTTTTGGTCATCTCTTGCACCCTCCCCCACCCCCATGGTGGAATGGTGACTGCAGCCTGGTGAAGCTACCTGGTTGGGGATGGCTCTCTTCTTATTCAGCTGTGTGCTCCTCTGCTGGGCGCTGAAATCAAAGCAGAGAAAGCACATGTGGATGAGATGCCAGGAGGGTCATAAGGAGCAAGAGGCCCTGATTGCCCAGGTGGGGTTCTTTCCCTGGGGGACCAACTGACCAGCTATGGACAGAGGAAGACAGATGCTCTCTGCATGCCGCCCAGGAAAAACAGCTGGGGCCCACAGAACAAGAAAGCACATGTGGCTGAACTAATGCTTCTAGACCCCGATCTCACTACCCCAAAAGTGCCAGTTTTTTTCACAAGATCCTGGAACTTCTAAGAGAGGACAGGAGAAGCTAGAGTGCCAGGTAGCTGGGAGGCAGGCAGGAGGTAACTACAGGGGTACTTCTGCACCAGGGTGGTTGAGGGTCAGACACTTGAGGTTTCTCCCTATACTCTCTCTTCCCATTCCTAACACCAATACCAGGTTGTAAGCAGCACTAACCACAAAGCAATCCAGCCCTGGGGGTCAGACTGTGGGATAGCTGCTGGCTATGAAAATGGCACTAGTCTCTGATTGCTCCTGACCCAAGTCAGAGGACATTTAAGTTCAATTGGGAACCCTATTTGTCTATAGTTGCTGATCTCCTTTCTCTTCCTCCTGCCTTCTTCTTTTTTTTTCTTTATTCTTTTTTTTTTTTTTGGTGGTGCTGGGGTTTGAACCCAGGGCCTTGTGCATGTGAGGTAAGCACTCTACCAACTGAGCTATATCCCCAGCCCTCTTTCTTCTTTTTAATGGTACTAGGAATTGAACTCAGACTCCGACACTGGGCCACTGCCCAATCCCTTTTTTATTTTGAGGCAGAATCTTGCTAAATTACCCAGGCTGGCCTCCAACTTGCAATCCTCTTGCCCCAGTCTCCCAAGCAGCTGGGATTACAGGCATGTGCCACCATGCCCAGCTTCTTTTTTTCTCTATCCATCCTATCTCTGGTTACTTCATATAGGTACAGAAGGCCACTGTATTTTATGTGTGCACCTACTCAACCCCCTTTCTAATATATTTGCCATTCAAATAATCATACTACCACCTGCAAACAATTTACATCTCCATCATATTTTCTTTTCTTATCACATTGCTTTAGCTGGAAGTTTGAGAATAATATCAAAAAGCAAACCAGCTTGGTTTCATTCCTTTACCTCTGGGGTTTTGTCTTATGGTTTAAGTTGACTGATGGATAAGGCAGAACGAATGTTTGTGTATGTACAGGAAGTTTCTAGTTCTAAATCAGTAAAGGCTGGAGTATTAAGAATGAAGACAGAATGTTAGTGAACAATTTTCCTAGTGTTCTACGTGATTACCATAGGCCATTTACTATGAGCTGTTTGTAACATTTGTAGGACAGAAAGGAGTGTGACCAATGGCATCTGAGGGAGGTGAGAACGAGCACAGACAACACTCACAGCAAGGGTGGGTGGCAAGAGGTCCCAGATGTGCTACCCCCTAAAGGCTTCCACCCTTCCTCAAACAGCCCATGTGGTGGGCCCTCGCCCTTGCTGGACCCAATCAGAGATTTCCAGGTACCAAATTCCAGATTCTTCCCTGCATCCTATAGGGTCCTCTTGGTGAGGGGTGTGGCCACCAGCTCCTGTCACTTCCACCTTGTCTTGGTTGTCCCCTGCTCTGTTTCTAGGCCTTCCTTCCCTGGGGCCCTGCCTGTCACCTGCTGTCATGACTTTCTCAGGAATGTCTCTCCAGTCCTCACTCTCCTTTCCCATAGCCCCTTGCCTATTCTCCTTTTCTAGTCTTTCCTTTCTGTCACGTCTTGACCAATGACTCCATCTTCCTAGGCTGGGAGCTCCGAAAGGGAGGGGCTATAGCTGCCTCACTCACTGACCTTATCCAAAGACCCTGAACGGGCCCCATCTCTGAGACAGTGCTCCACTGCTATTCAGTGGACCTCTGGGATATCCCCCTGGGCCTTAGGGCCACCCAGCCAAGGCGTCCCCATTCACACACCAGGGAAAAGGCACACAGCAGGCAATACCCACCCGGTGACCAGCTGCTCAGTATAGTAACAGCTGGGATAAGTGGGAAGGCCCCGGAATCCAGAGGAAAGAGTGGAGTGGTCAAAGGAAAAACAGGAGAGATTGTGAGAAGGAACTGTGGATGAAGTGTGAGAAGCAGAGACGTCAAAGTGAGGAAAACAGAAGCAAACCAAAGAGAGGGACCAGCGTTTTCTCCCCCGTACACCTGGTGGCAGGGAGAACGGGTGGGAGGGCTGTCTCAGGGCTGAAGGCTGTCTGTCTCAGGCTCTGAGAACTGCACCTAAGCACAGCCCACATCCGGGGCTCCCCAGGCCACCCCCTGTGGGGACAGCCCAGACAGGGCCCTCAGCTTCCTGGGCTTCGGGAGGAGCAACTGATCGTGCCCTCATTCATTCAGTCAATCCACTCATCTCCCACCCACCCAGCACAGAACATAACCTCCATCCACTTTGTCCAGTTCATTGGTACATTTTCTACCAAAGACCTACACTGTCCAAGTCTCAGCACCAGGAGGTCCTCCTTAAGGAAGCCTCCAGGACTCCAAGGCCAGTCCCCAAAGTCACCCATGGGACTTCTGGGACCCTCAGAGTCCCCACCTGGCCCCGATCATCCTGCGTGCTAACTGCAAGGGTACAAGCCTGTGCTTGCCAGGGCCTTCCTTGGGGGTGGGAACCTGGCCTGTGCTTACATGCTGCTCTATCACTAGATCTGGCACAAGAAGGCACCAGCAGTATCTGCTAAATTGGTACAAGGAAGCTGGTGCCTGGTGGAATGGAACAATCCAAGTGATGTACAAGCTTGTCAAGGCGACCCAGAGGTAATGGAATCAGGGAGGTGACACCCAAGATCATACCATTTTTGTCTAAGACTTGCCTAAATCAAAGCCTGTCCCACATCTGAGTGCCATGAGATTCTGGTTTTAAACCTCCAACATGCCCAGAAGTCACACACACCCCAAACAGCACATCTCACAGAGACCCTCTGAAGTTCAGAGCCTGTAGGAGGCTCTGGCTGTGAAATAGCCAGGTTTGAAACAAGCCACACACTGGTCCACAAGGCTCTGAGAGCTCTCTGAAGAGAGGAGCACTGCAGTTAGCCAGCCCCACCCCTGAATCTGACCAAGGACTATCTTTTTACTTCATAAAACTAGCTACTGGGATGCCCACAGAGAACATGTTGGGTGGGGACACTGGGTCAGGGCCCACAAACTCTCTGTGCTTAACCAGGGACCCCCGATGACAGAGACCCTCTGGCTCCTCCCTCTTGAGGGAACCTAACTCCTCCCTAGGACCGCCCCACCAGACACCCCAAAAGTACATACTTGGCAAATCCAATGAAGTCTTCATGGTTCGTGTTGATGTAGGACTGCTCGATGTCTATCAGAAGAAGAATCTGGGAGAAAGCGGAAATCTGTGGGTATAAAGCCCAGCCAAGAAGGAAGGGGCAGCAGCAGGAGCACTTCATGCACCCTGTCAGCAGAAGGCCCAGAACCACACAGCCTCCCAGGCGAGAGCCAGGATGGGTGGGGCTGGGGGCCCATAAGCACACAGAGAGGACAGGGTACTTCCATGGTCAGGACCGCACACACAAGCAAGACTGGGCTAAACTGGGCAAAGTGGGACATGCTGTAATCCCAGTAACTTGGGAGGCTGAGGCAGGAGGATCACAAGCTCAATGCCAGCCTCAGCAATTTAGTGAGACCCGGCCTCAAAATAAAAAAAGAACTGGGGTTGTAGCTTGGTGGTAAAGTCCTCAGGGTTCTAATCCTAGTAACAGGAAAAAGAAAAAAAGAAAGAAAGAAAAATGACTGCACTAAAAGAGAACAGTGCCAGGCAGCCCAGTGGACCACTGGAGCTAGAGTCTCATTCCGACTCTAAGTAGCCCGCGACCCTGGATCTTTTATTACTAAGCTGTGGAATGTGATTAACGGGAGGCTCTACTGCACAGGGTTCAATGTTTTCTTTTTTCTTTGCAGTGCTAGTGATGCAACCCTGGGCCCTGCACATGCTCAGCATGAGCTCGACCACTCAGCTTTGCCCCAGCCAGGTTTCCAGCATTTACAGTGCATCAAATCTTTAGCACCCAATGCATTATAAATGCTACATTCAAACTAAGGAGCTTACACACACACACACATGTGTGGTGGGTGTATAAGTGTGCATATATTCTATTGTAATACACACCGAATGAATAAAAAAACAAGTAAAAAGGTAATAGCTAATTTTGAGTAAATAGTATAGACTCTTGTTCTATTTTTAAAATTTTCCCTAATGAAATTACTTCCAAATAAAATGTGAAAACCAAAAAAGAAAACAACGAAAACTGCAAAGATAAACTAGCTAAGTGAGAACATTAAAATAAGATACACACACAAAGGCACCCACACATGTGCACACGTCTGCACACACACTTCAGGAAGGATGCAGTCTCAGACACCGGATGGCACCTGCAAACGCATCACACAGTGCAAATTCCCCGCAACAATCCCTGTCCGAGTTTGGCCAGGATGAAGGTGCTTGATGGGAAGCACAGGCTCAGAAAGCTCTTTGGCCCAATTCCCATTAAGACCAGGCCAAGCAGCCGGGGAGGAGGAGCTCTCGTGCCCCCAACCAGGCTCCCACTGATCCCTGGCCAGTCACTTTCCCTCTCTGTGCCTTGGAGTTCTCAAAGATAAAATGGGACCTTGGAGGTTGTTGGAGAATGCCGAGGGGTGCTCTGTCCAAGGGGACTCCTGAGGGCTGGTTTTGTAAAGCCCAAATGATCACCCCAGAACTCTCGGACCAGAGCTCTCTGGCATTGTCAACTGTGGGGCACCAGGGGCTGTGTACATTTGCAAGGGACAGCAGCATTTCTGCCAACAATGACAAAATGAATTGGAATCTCCTAGGCTTTTGATAAAACTTCCAGGCTCCAGAAGCTACGAGGCAATGAGGCAACAGTGGACAGGCTCACAGAGGAAACGACTGGTCCAGTGGGAACTAGGGGAAGCCCTCCAGGACAAATGAGCCACGTTCTTCCCCAGTGAAGACCAGAACAGGGGGACTGTTCTAAATAAAACAAGACACAAGCAAACGCAACACATATGTTCATCTTGGACCTGGATTTAACAGTTGCTATAAGGCCACAAAAAAGGACAATTAAGGAACAGTGACAACTCACATGTGGAGTCACCTGTGACTCCTGGGGCTCAGCAGGTGACAGATGAGCCTGCTACAGAGGAGGGAGGCTATATGGGGTTATGCCCCACTCTCCACCATGGCACCCCAGCTGCCCTCTGGTGAGCACATGGATAGCAGGAGCTGTGCTCCATCCACAGGGACTGCTGCTCAGCACCAACAGCCGCGAGCTCCCGGCATGTGCAACAAGCACCATCAGGAACCCAACGGTGCGGGTCAGGGAAGCCCAGTCACCAGGACAGGTGCTATAGGAGCCCAACAAAAATCTGCAGGAACAGGGAGGAACTGGGGAGAGATGGGCCTGGGGGTAGAACAGTCTGCCACAGCGGGGCACAAGGGTGGGAACCTGCGGGGAGGTCACAGAACCATAAGATATAATTTGGAATTGTTTTTTAAATAGTGCTAGGGATCAAACGTGCATGAGGCAAGCAGCCTACCAGCGAGCCACATCCTCAGCCCACCACGCTAAATCTTGATTAGTACTCTATGCATTTGTCAGAACTTACAGAACCTACACTCAAAACTGATGACATAAAATTTATACCTGGAAAATAAGACAAAGTGCCAATACCTGGTCCTTGGTTCTCCCCTCTCGCTCCCGGATGTAAGTGGTGACAATTCGCTCTGTCTCCTCTCGCAATCGCGGGTAAGAGCTGAGCTAGGGAACAAGCAGAGGGCTCGTGTTGGTGGGCTCCTAGTGGCCTGACCAGGGAGAAACACGAACCACACAAGTGGAAAATGCAAGGGGAGTGACATGGGGGGCCAAGTCCCCACTCTGTTCCCATCTCACAGCTGCTCCAGCTGGGAGACAAGAACAGGACGGTGGGCAGGGAGTGGAGTGGAGAGAGGGAGAGGGTGCGCATGCATGCACCAGGAGCCGCTTTGTGAGCGAGATTGGTAGGTGAAAGGTGGCAGAGAAAGCGAATGGCATGGATTTGCCACTCAAGGTTCCAGCAGGCCCCTCCTGCACAGCGCTGGGTGATAAGACCATGGAGGTGCTTGCCAAGTTTGTGAGTGTCTAGCACCTCCTCTAGGATAACGAGGGCAGCATCTGGGCCATCCACCTCGGAGGGACCCCCTTGCCAGACACCATTCCTTACTGTTGCATTTCTGGCACCCACTGGGCTAACACCCCAGGGCCCCTCACCTTTGTCTGCAGCAGTGACTGAACCAAACCACACTTGTGTGGGAGTCACACCTTTCGTGGTTTGGGCGAAATCCACAAGTTGGGGAAAATGGATTGGTTGGTCAAATTGCCCCTGAAAACCTCTCAAATGCCCTATAATCTAAAGACGTGTGGGTCTACAAGTTGACAATATGTTTCAGAGCTTTGGTGATAGCTGGGAAAACACTCTTCTCCAAGGGTTGCAGGGATAGTCACTGCTTTGTAAAAGCAATGCATTTGACGATGTCAAAGGCCTCCAGTCCCCACTGTACCTGAAACTGCAAAGGTGGGATGTGTTTGTGACCCAACTCCCACAGCTGCCCATGCAAAGTTGAGATATCAACATGTGACAACTGGTCCACAGAAGGGGATTCCTACCGAGGCAGAATTTTCCAGATGCTTGGGTTGAGACAAACAAATGGAAGGGATAAGATGGGGGACAAATGCGGAGGCGATAAGAACAAAACCTGTTACCTTCTCAGCACACTTTTTAATGACTGTGGCCAGTTCTGAGACCACGAGATCAACACACTTCAAACTTGGCTCTTTGAGTTTTACAATCTGTTTTTTCACAATGGCTTCAAAGGCCATGTCCGGGGTGAAGAGCCCCGTCCTGGGTCATGCAGAAGGTGGGACGAAGTAGAAAGACACCCAGGGATAGTGCAGGCCACACACACAAGACAGGAGACAGAGAGAGAGAAGAAACGAGAATCAGCTGGTTAGTACGTGCATGGAGGGCCTGTGCCCACATTTGCCCCGGAAGCTGCTTCAGATCACAGAGGCTTGGAGGGGAAGGGAGGGGAGGGCTGGTCTGGCATTTAATTATGGAGGTGCTATGGATCACCATGATCTGTGAACAGCTATGATGGGTGGAGGCCTTAAATGGTCACATTCATGACGAAGGGTTCTAGGATGATAATTAGCAACCCAAGCAGGTTTGGTTTCCCCCTTTTCCAATTGAAGGAGCTTAAGAAGCAAATGGGGGCTTTTCCAGACTAAGAACAAAGATATCAAGCAGAAATTCCCTGCCAACCCAGAGCGTTGAGGACATCATGGTCGCACAAGCACAGACTGCCCGCTGGGAAGCATTTGAGTGGCTTGGCCAAAGCGTGCTGCCCTGGGAAACAGGCCCTTCTGGGAGCCCGACACGTCCTGCTGAGTGGAGGCAGCCGCCTGTGAAAGCTGGCACCCAGGTACTTGTGATCAGATGGGCTGAGGACAGGCTGGGTAGGGGGTAGGGTACGTGGCATGGGGTGCAGGGGAGCTGGCGGGGGGCACTTGGGAGATCAGGAGGCTTTATCAAGCTGGGCACTAAGCATTTGTTATGTTGTTGGCATCTGGGCCTTTCCCAGCACCATGGGGAAACAGAAGGAGTTGGCTCCAGAGAAGCCAGAGGATACTGGGCATTTGTCACGAAGGGGTGACAGTCAAGTAGATTCAGGGGCTTGGCCTCCAGCAGCTGATGTGGGGTCCCTCTCTGCTTCCCAGAAGGCAGCAAAGCAACAGCCCAGTGAAGCCCCAATTCCACCAGATACATGCTAGGCTTGGTATCAGGGCCCCAGGGAGGCCTGTCCACATGTCTGGCCAGTTCTGGAGGCCTGACACCCCCCCAGTGGGCCCTGGCTGACATGGTCCCATCCCTTCCTCTGGATAGAGGTCAAGTTCTTAGAAATTTAGGTAACTTAGGGGATGACCAACACTGGGGGCCTGATACCAAACTCCCATACCCCGGTTTCCACAAGGCCAGGAGTCACCCTGCCAGGGATCCAATACCTTACTGGTACACTGCCTAACTGTATTGATTAGCTCCTGGATAACCAGGTCGACACATTTCAGACAGGGCTCTTTCAGCTTGACGACCTGCTTTTTCACAATGGCCTCGAACGCCAAGTCCGGGGTGAAGAGCCCAGTCCTAAAACCATCCGTACCCGGGGGGCAGGGGAGATAAGTCAGAGAGAAACAAAGCATGATCAGAAACTTCCTAAGTACTGGCTGGGTCCCCAAGGAAGAAGAAGGTTACATCAAATCTGGGGATCAGATGCCTGAGTCCACAGTGGGGAAACCCAAGGTGACCCGAGGACCCAATGGCAATAAAGGCTGGATAATTGGAAAGACTACCTTTGTTAGAATAAGAAGGGGACCCAAGACTCTCATGAGGGACCTTCGATTAGGATAAATTTGAGATTTCTATGAACCCGACTCAAGTCTGCCCTACCCTGCCCCAGACCATCTGCAGTAAGCTCTCTTAATTTACCAGTGACTAAGGCTCAACCAATCAGCTGTGTCTAACCCTGGGGCCATGCTATGCACGGTGGCCTGCAAAAGATTCAGGAAGGACTGAAACATGCCCCCCTTCAATGCCTTTATTTTATTTTTTTTTTAAGTTTATATTTTTTTAATTTTAATATTTATTTATTTAGTTTTTGGCGGACACAACATCTTTGTTTGTATGTGGTGCTGAGGATCGAACCCGGGCCGCACGCATGCCAGGCGAGCGCGCTACCGCTTGAGCCATATCCCCAGCCCCCTTCAATGCCTTTAGCGACCTAAAAGGACAGGCTTACAGCTCTTGAAAATCACCCAAGAACCTCACAATTGGGGTGCCAAGAGGTTTGGGAAGCCCAACTGGCTAGAGGGTGTCACTGTGGAGGGGAAGGAAACTTGCCTGACTCCATGAATGTTCTTAATGGCATAGCTGATCTCTCGTCTTAAGTCTTTCTCATCAAACTCCATCTGAGAAGAGATAAGCCAAACAAATGAAGGGAGGTCCCTGGGGTACCCTAGCACAGGTGTGTACTTGGGGAAGGTGATTTCCTAGCACAGTTGTATTCATAGGACAAATTATTTAATTCAAGAATAAAAATTTAAAAATTATAACCCAGTTTCAGCAAAGATGTTCTAAAACTAACACTCTCACATGGTCTGTATAAAGTAATAATCTCTCCAAAACATTCCTATACTTCACTTACTAGTTCCAATACTCTAGAAATTCATCTTAAGGAATTAAGAAAGATTTAGCAACATGCACAGAACTTTTCAGTAGCTGCCGAAAAGTGTAAATAGAACCTAAATGATCAAAAATGGGAGACAGATTAAGTACATGATGGGACAGCCATAAAACAGGATATTATTTTGCCACTAACAATTTGTTATATGTTGATAACTAGTTTGGGAAGATGGTTACTGCATGAAAAATGCATGTTACAAAGAGGCATAATTTGTTTTTTGATTACAAAATAGATATGTATATACAATTATGGATAAGGACACATGCTGTGTTTGTGGCAGGCTTACCCATTTGCACAGAAATAATTCAGAAAATATGCCTACCTAAGTGTTAATAGGCCTTGTCTGTGGCTATTAGGATTGTGGGTGTTTCTCTCCTTTTATTGAAAAGCATTTTATTTATTTTTTTTAAAATGTTATATGCTCATTATAAAAAATGTAAAGTGTCCAACAAATCACCAAAAAAGGAAGGGAAGGCGGAAAGGAGGATCCCAAATCCCAGGCTCCAGAGCTAACATTTTCAAGAACATCTTGGCAGATCTGTCCATACAGATGTAGTCCTAGACATTTACATACAATTTCACACAGAAGGCTGTTATTATGCCATGTACATATACACCGTATCTGCAGGCTCCATAACTGGTTCTACCTTTAACAACATGTTGAGGACATTTTTCCTTGCAAGTTTACCTCCATTTTCTGTCGTCTCTTGGTATCCACAGTGGATGACTCTAGGATCCTCCCCCAATACACCACATCTAGGGATGCTCAAGTCCTTTATATATACTATGCCATGGGTGTAATATTTGCATAGAACCTATGCATATCTTTCCACATTTCTAGATGATTTATAATACCTAACACAAAGTAAATGCTATGTAAATAGCTACACTGTTTTGCACAGGGAATAATGACAAGAAAAAATTCTGTAGTGTTCAGTACAGATGTTTTTTTCTTTTCTAGTATTTTCGATCTGCAGTTGGTTAAACCTGTGAATGTGAAACACATGAACTTGGAGGGCTGACAGAATTAGCAAAGAACATATATTGGTTTTTATCAATGCAAACAAATGGGATTTAAATATAATTTTGCCCTGAACTCCTAAGCTGCCCACTGGGGGAAGAAAGCCCATGGGGGTGCCTCCTCTGGGCCATGGTCTACCCACAGACATTATGGCCAGAAAGACCAGAGTCGAGGCCAAGAGGGAGGGTGCCTGGCTAGAGATGGGGCCCATCTCCGGGGTGCTACCTTCACCAGCTCAAAGGGAAAGCGCTCATGGAAGATGCGATTGATTCGGGCGCCCCCTGAGAGCTCCAGCGTGTCCACTTGGTCTCCTGAGCCCTCGATTCTTTTCTCAAAGTCCACCCCAAATTGCTGGACCATCCTGTGAAGAAAAAGAAAACACAAATGTCAAAGCAGAGGTGTCTGCATGGCTCTGGAATTATGTTCCCAGGTGAACCATGATGTACTTGTCTGCTTCATTTTTAGCAGCAAAATATAGGCTTATACTAAAACAAATCAACAAAATACAAGAGCTGCTGAGGGCAAATGTTTGCAAAGCCTCTTGCGATTATCCTCCCACTGAACCTGAGGGGGTCAATTATTTTTCTTAGTTTCCAGATGAAGATCTGACATCACAGCTACTCAACCTCTGCCCCGAGGCTCAACTTGACTTGGCAGATGGTGGTATAAAAAGGTAGCCCCTCTGAGGCTGGGGCTGTAGCTCAGTGCTAGAGCACCTGCCTGGCACGTGTGAGGCACTGGGTTCGATTCTCAGCACCACATATAAATAAGTAAATAAATAAAATAAAAGTCCATCAACAACTAAAACTAAATGAAAAAAAATTAATAATAATATAAAAAAGGTAGCCCCTTCAGCAACTCAGGTGGCTACACAGGTTCCCTTTCCAGCCTGTTCAGGTGGGGTCTGTACCACTGATGAGTGCTGAGGCTTGGATAGGCAAAGTTGTCCCCTGCACCTCAGTTTTTCATGTGCAAAGTGGTGGATAGGAACAACATCTACCTCACACTGTCACTGTTGAGAACTGAAGGCATTTGTGCATTTCATCAACTTCAAAAAGTCGCTGACCCTAAAATACATAGTTATTCTGTGCACTCACAAAAAAGAAAAATGCTTCCAACTAATAGTAATTCACCTCAGACTCCCAGTGCCAGAAGTTAACTGGCCATCCTCCTGCCTCAGCCTCTCCAGTAGTTGGGATTACAGGTGTACACTGCCATGCTCAGCTTTTTTTTTTTTTTAATATATATATTTATTTTTTAGTTGAACACAATATCTTCATAATATTTATTTATTTTTATGTGGTGCTGAGGATCGAACCCAGGGCCTAGCACGTGCTAGGCGGGCGCTCTACCGCTGAGCCACCACCCGAGCCCCATTCTCAGCTTTTTACCATATGTTTTGCTACTTACTAATTTTCTGTTCCATTCCTTCCCTTTCCCGCTTCCTGCACACCCTGGGGAGAAGGATGGGCACCTGCCCTATTCACTGCCACACCATGGTGCTTAGGATAAGGTCTGGCACACAGGTGGTTCTCAACAAATACTTGCTGAATGAATGAACAGACAACAAGGTCAAATGGGCACCCAGCCCGGGGATGCTGTGGGAAGGTGGGAGGGAAAGGAGAGGCACATACTGTAGCAGGGCTTTGGTTTTCCGTGTGGGGTCATCGGGACGGAAATTCTTATACTCCTCTACCTCCTTCTCTAGGGACAGCAGCTGACTTTGCAGCTTGCTGCGTAGGGCTGGCAGTGACTCCCGGATGTGGTTGGTCAGTTGCTGCAAGAGAAGGGCAGATATCAGGGAGGTCATTGTGGGCAGGAAACCAGGAAGGTGCAGGCCCTGTTTTCCCCATGGAGGGCCAATGCCACCTGAGACCAGCACACTCCTCAGCCTCAAGTAAAAGCAACAGAAAAAGTATCCAGCAATGGACACGCTTACGCCCAGGCTAAAAGAGGGGCCACAACTGAGTGATCACCCTTGCCATAGGGCACTGGGTGGTCAATGAGGCAGTCACACCACGGAGACACACAGATGCTGACAAGGAGGCAAAGAGGGCAAGAGGCCTGCTGACCCGGGACATCCGCCTCGGTACCACTCAGTGAGAAGTCCGCGCGGCCCTGCAGAGCCCACTGACCAGAGGACCGACAGTGACAATCCTGCAAACTTATGTGGAAAAGATATCCTGAGAAGAACACAATGCACATACGACGGGCTCCCTGCTGTGAAAGAAAGGCAGCACCTGCATTTGCCTCAACACAAGTTTCTGAAGAAACTAACACGGAAGACGGTGGATTGGAGCATAGAGAGGGCTGGCCGGAGGATGGCCTTCTCAGTGCTCCCTTTTGCTTTACTGTTCTGCTTTAGTTAATTTATTTTTTGTGGTGCTTAGAATGGGGCCCAGGACCTCCCGCACGCCAGTGCCCTACCGCTGAACTACACCCCCAGCACCTTATTCTGCTTTTGAACTTTATGAATCTGATATCTGTTAATCTCTGAAAGGGAGGTTCATGGCAGAAAAAAGACAGGGAATGACCCACAAGATGTGCTGTTTGACAGAAAACTAGATATGGAATGGGGGTAAGCTACTGCCATCTAGGGCAGGGGGAAAAAGGGCTAGGGATGTAGCTCAGTGCAGGGCACTTGCTCAGCACACACAGGCCCTGGGTTCCATCCCCCACCTAATGGGAAAAAAATGGTAAGGAAGAGGGGGTAAAGGAGGAGGAAGAGGAAGAAGGGAAGGAAGGTGGGGTGCAGTGGCACACACCTGCAATCCAGCTACTCAGTAGGCCGAGGCTGAGGGATCGTAAGTCTCGAGGCCAGCCTGGGCAATTAAGCAAAATCCTATCTCAAACAAAGGGGGTAGGGGTACTGGGGATGTAACTCAGTAGGACAGCACCCCTGGATTCAATCCCCAGTAACCCCCCCAAAAAAGAGAAGGGAAAATAGGGAGAAAAGTAAAAAGGAGAAAAGAAGGAAAGGAAGGGAGGGAGGGGAAGAGGGAGGAAAGGACAAGGAGGAAGCAGTGGAGTCGGGGAGGGGAAGGAGGGATATACAGTGTAGACATGTCCCTCTCTTCAGGCCCTAGAAGAAAACACAGGAAGCGACGACAAAAGTCACCTCTGGAAAAGGCACAAGCATCCATTACAGGAAAGGAAGAAATGGGACAGTCACTATGGGGATGGATGACCTTTTTTCCCCCTAATACAAAATAAAGGAAAAAAAATGAATGAAAAAAACAAAAACCATAAAATCAGCCACTACCCAAAAAGTGAACACCAGAATTCTGCTGCCACCTGTCCTCTAATAGAAGAGAATTTTCTAAGTATCTATTAAGCTAGAAAAGAGGCATAAAGAAGCCTCTCATCTGTGGTGTGGCTCTACTAGGCCACCCCGGAGTTCTCTGTAAGCAGGGGTCCCTGCCTCCATGACCCAGCCCACAGGCCCCTCTCTATGGGAGCTGAGAGTCTCAAATGGTGGGGATTGATGCTTGGGGCTCTGCAGACCTTTACTCCCGTCTGAGATCCTACAGTATTTAACTTGGGGAAACACTGTCCCAGAAAGTCACCCAATGTGAAAGGGGCCAACCCTTCCTGACTCCTAAGGGGCCTCTGAGCCACTCACCCATGGGCCCCTGGGAGGCCTTAGCCAGCTGCAGTGGAGGTTTCCTTCCTTTTTTCTGCCTCCTCCCCTCTGCCGAGGCCTGCCTACTTCCGGTCCTGGAGGGCCTCTCCCAAGGGAGGCTGACTTCCCTCTTCCCTCCCCTGAGCTGCCTGCTCTGTGTTACTTCTGGCCCCCACCCCAGCCCAAGTTAACACTTGATCATCCATTTACCTGGTGGCTTGCTCCCTGGCCCACCACTAAAAATAAGCCTTCCCTGATCTCCAGTACCACACATACATACACACAGAGGGACAAGAAGAAAGCCCTCTGGGTGGACAGGATCTGTTCTCACAGTGCCACTGGGTCCCCAGTTTGTGCATGAAGGTATGACCTTCAGATTGCCGTTCTGAGGCCATCATCCTGAAAGTTGCCAGAAAGCAGGAAGCACTTCGAGAAGACCCATTCTCCCTTTCTTATCATAAACAATGCCTGCAGTCAGGGATCCCTACTCCATCTGCTCTCCTTTGTCCCATACTATCTCCAGGAGATCTGTCCCTGTAGTAAAGAGCCCTTCTTTACTCTTTGCTGTAGCTGCTTAGCTCCCAAAAGCTGGCCCCTGATCTGCTCAACCACAGGGACAGCTGAGAGGGCAACACTGTCTGGGAAAACCAGGAAATCAGTGAAGGCCAGGCCAGGTACAGCTTCTCACCTGTTTCTACACAACGCCACAGCAGGGAGTCTACCCCCCAGGGAAACGTGCACATCTATACATCTATAAAATGATACAAACTATAGCTGTTTATTGACCAGGAAGATTAGAAACCATCTCAAGCGCTTGAGAAAAAAAAAAAAAATAAGCCTGTTGAGTAGATCAGGGTCCAGTTCTGGGAGTAAGGAAGGGTCCTTAACTATCGGGATGGCGCTCCCCAAGGTAAGTGTGGAGCAGAAAAAAAGCAAGGCAGCAGGAATCCCTGACTATCATGGTTACGGTAAGGGAGAAGAGGGACTTCTCACAGTTCTTTGTTTTCATGGACAAAAAAAAAATTCAGGCAGGGTAATGATGGTGGAGCCCATGGAAGGAAAGTTTTCACAGTATACATTTCAATACTATTTTTGTTTATGAACCCTAGGAATACACTACCTCAAAAAGAGGGATGGGAAAACAATCCAGTTCCAGGGTGGCTGCTGCCATGTATCAGTATACTGCATGCAGCATCTGTGCTGTACACTGAACACACATGGCCCTGCTGATTTCAGATGCCAGCCCTAGGAAGCAGGCACAGTGACCATTCTCAATCGGTGGACCCAAGAGGAGAGAACCTTGGACAAGCTGGGCCGGGACCACACATCTGAGGCTGGGCTGGGTTTTGGAACCTCGAGGTTCAGACTGCAGAGTCTTCCTACTTAGCTGCAGTCAGGTACTGAAGGCCACCTGGCTTTGCTTTAGTCCAGCCAACCTTAATTCAGGTCACCAACTCCAGAATTGCATGCAAACTTCTGAGCCTTTGGCTAAATTACAATGGCAATTAAAAAAACAAAAAATAATGGCAATATTAAAAAGTCAAATACCAACTGATTGAACCAACCCAATCCTATCAGGTTCCATATTAAAAGCACTCATTGTGGAGTAATAATGTGGATTGAACCCATTTTTCTAAAAAAACCCTGCTGGTTTAGACTGAAGATGGTACAAGTATGGACAGTGGCTGTTGTGCAGTGTGCAGACTGTCCCACTATACACAGAGACCCCAAATCCTCATGGTACCTGATTCAGGGTCTTCTGCAGGTGTGGGGTGCCCATGCGATCAGCCATGTGCCGGTAGGCTGGGTGGGAGAGGAAGAATTTCCTCTCTGCTGCCAGTGCTGCACGGATGTCCTTCTTGCCCTCAATGTCCTTCTGGCTGCGGTTCACCACACCAATGTAGCCTGTGGGAAGACACAGTAAGGATAAGGCCTTGGTCAGGAGCACTAAGGTGTCCGGGTATCTACTATGGACATAAAATGGGCAGGGCCAGGTTTGGGTGTAGAGATGGACGTGCGGAGACTGGGACACATGGGTCAACACACGATACTCAGAAACAACTGACAGTGCAATGCAGCAGAAAGCAGTATGGAAAAGCAACATAAATGTTTGGAGGAACGACAACTCATATCCAGTCTGTGAGACAGATGCCAGAAAAAAGCTAAAGACAGTTACAAGGCAATCAGAAGGCAGCTAAATCTTGCTAGACATTAAAAGCTACTACAGGGCTGAGATGATATGGCACAGCGGCAGAACACTTACTAGCATGCAAGAAGCCCTGGGTTCCATTCCCACCACCCCAAAAAACAAAGCAAAGAAACACAGAGACAAAAACAAACAGACACCACCACCACAACTACAAAGCTACTATATTTTCAATATCTGGCATACTGGGACCTTATGCAGAGAGAGATGAAAGGCACCAAATAGAAAATCCAAAAACACCATTAGAAGCAGATGGGAACTGAAGATTTCAAAATTGGTGGCATAAAAGCTTTGCCAAAATTATTTGGCAAAGAAAAAAATCTGGGTTCTGCTGGCAAAGAATCAACATTGGGTGCCTACCAAAATGAACTTTCAAGGGATCACAGATCCCCACAGAAAACAGAAAACTAGAAAAAAAACTTGAAGAAAACATGAGTGATTAAAAAAAAAAAAAGATTGCATTTGTTTTCTGGAATGAAACACAATAGTTAAAAGTAATCAAGTGAGAGAGCTGGAGGTGTGGCTTAGTGGAATCAGGAGATTATCTCCTCAATTTGTTGCTTTCAGTATCATTTTCAACTTTTCCAATGGTAAAAAACACTTTTAGAATAAAAATGCTAGTCTGGAAAAAGATATACAATATTTGAAAATAAAGAAACCTGGAGAGAAGAGGGGCAAGGGATGGCATTCAAAAAGGCAGAACATGGGCTAGTGCAGGGGCACACACCTGTAATCCCAGCAACTTGGGAGCCTGAGGCAGGATGGCAAGTTCAAGGCCAGCCTAGGTAACTTAGCCAGACCCTGTATCAAAGTAAAAAATAAAAAGGGCTGGAGATGTATCTCAGTGGTAGAGTGCCCTGGGTTCAATCCCTAGTACAATGAACAAACAAACAAAAAGTCAGAACATGGGAAGACACATTGAGCCCAGAACGTTGGGGTCCAGATGAGGAACCCTATCTTTTTAAATGAATGAACACACAGATTAAAAAAATAATAATAAGGGAAAAAGGAATATATTTAAAAAAAAAAGAGTGGGGATAAAGCTCAGTGGTAGAGCACTTGCAAGGCCCTGGGTTCAATCACCAGCAGAGCCCCTACCCCCAACAGAAAAGAGAGAGGGGGGGGGAGGGAGGAGAGAGAGAGAGGAAAAAAAAAGAAAAGAAAAAAGAAAGAAACCCAGAACAGCCAGGACTCCCTGAATCCAGGCAGGAGGCACTCAGCACTAAGGGTATACAGATGGGTATCATGAAAAATAAAGAACTTTACCTAGCTATTTGGGAGGCTGAGGCAGGAAGATCACAAGTTTGAGGCCAGCCTCAGCATCTTAGCAAGACCTGTCTCAAAAATAAAATAAAAAAACAAAAAGGGCTGGGGATGTAGCTCAGTAGAAGTGAGCGCCCCTGGGTTCAATTCTCAGTACCACAAAAATAAAAACAAAAAGAACATCACCTAGTAGCAGACACAGATACAGTTGTTGCTATTAATTGTTATCAACATAATTAAAACTGGAAAGGTAATGGCAAAAGGTCCAAAGTGACAAATGTCTTGTACTCATACTCCATGTGGTATATGAGAACACCAGTGGTGGGGGTTGTACATGTTTCTCTTGGAGAGAGGAGTAGTGCCTGCCATTTACATTGCTAAGACTTGTGTAGACAGGATGGCTCCTGTCCTCTTCATAAGCTGTCATTATGTCCATTTTATAGATGGAGAAACTGAGGCATGCCAACATGAAGTCATAGTAGGTGAACCAAACTCTGAACCTAGAACCCTGTCAAGCCATACTCAATACTGTACATGTATCAGAATACAGAGGGGAATATCAGGGTGGGGCAGACAGAGGTCATCTGGCTTGGACTTGGGTTCCTTTAAAGGTATTAGAATTGCAAATGTCTTGTAAACCAGGAATAAGGATCCAGTGGGAAGGACTTTTTATTTTGTGGTGCTAGGGGATAAAACTCAGGGCCTCCTGCACAACACCCTCAGATCTCAGGGGGAGGAGTTCTGAAGCACATGGAGAGGGAAGAAACTGAGAAAGAGAGAGCCTGAGATCACGAGACAATATGGGAGCAGGCCCATGCGAGTTGTCCTCCATGACAACAGAGGAAGGAGTTATGTGGTCATTAGTGAGGAATGAGGTACACAAGGTCCATGCCATTGGATTCTTAGCTCAGCTAGTGCCCATAGATGCTGAGCACACCCCTGATCCCAGAGGCTAAGGGGGAGGCTCAAGACCATTCCAGGGAGCTCAGGGCAGAGTGGCTGGTCAAGGGTGTGGGGCTGGCTTCCTCTTAGCCCCAGCACTTCCTCCCTCCACGCTGGCTGGTAGCTGACTCACTTCTCAGACCCTGATCCTCACAGCCAAGTGGGTTTTTAGATTTGGCCTCTGACCATGCTCCCTTCTGATTCGGGGCCATCTCACTACTCAGTGTCTCAGCAGTGCTAGGGGAAGGTGACAACTGAAGTGTGAATATTTTCCCAGGTCTATCCTAGTCATCAAGGCAGGAACCCCCAGGAGCAAAAGAAAAGGTCTAAGTGATGCCAACAGGGATGAAGACCAGAATATGCCCATAGCTGAGAGCAGATCCTAGAGAGAAGGATGTTCTTAAAAATCAAATAGCCAGGGCTGGGGTTGTGGCTCAGTGGCAGAGGGCTTGCCTAGCATGTGTGAGGCACTGGGTTAGATTCTCAGCACCACGAACCAATAAATAAAATAAAGGTCCATTGACAACTAAAAAAATATTTTTAAAAAAAATCAAATAGCCAGACATTGTGCCATGGTGAAAATCAGGAAGTGGCCTCAGTGTCCAGCAAGTAGGGATAATGTGATGGCCTTCGGGCCCTATGTAAGGAATTCCCTGAGACATCCTGAAGTCACATTGAAGACTATTGACCTGTTATGGTGAAATGTTTGAAATGTAAAAGAGGGTCACAGAAGCATGGTGCTGAAGGGCTAGGGCCTCAAAAACTATGTTTGCTACTCTCTAGCTCTAGGAGCTGGGTAAAGGGATTTAGTCCTCTAGTGCTTCGGTTTCTTCTATAAAATGGGGATGAGAACAGAATAAACCACCTGATTGAGTTGCTATCAGGATTCAATGAGTTCTCACATACTGAGTTTAGAGTAGTGGCTGGTACATATACATACTCAATAAATGTTTGCTATTCTCACGTTTTTTGGCTTATTGTTTTTGCTAAGATAAATGTTATATTTTGGCAACATTCTCACAAAATGGCTGACAGATGTTAGTATTAACATATGTTGTGTGAAGATACTCATCTTTTTATCCTCATCTTTTGAAAATAAAATATTTATAATACCAAGAGTAAACCTTAATGTAAACTATGGATCTGAGGTGATGATGTATCAATGGAAGTTCACAAATTATAATGAAAGCACCTCTCTCCCACAGGATGTTGATAGCAGGGGCACATAGAAACTTTGGAAAAAATCTTTGTACTTTCCCCTTAGTTTGGCTGTGAGTCTAACACTTTAAAAAATCTTGAGGCTGGGGATGTAGCTCAGTGGTAGAGTTCTTGCCTAGCATGTGTGAGGCACTGGGTCTGATCCTCAGCACCACATAAAAATAAATATATAAACAAACAAAGAAAATAAAGGTATTATGTCTATCTACAACCAAAAATATTTTTAAAATCTTAAAACTGAAAAAAATATGTATTAAAATGCTGAGGCTGGGCTGGGGTTGTGGCTCAGTGGTAGAGCGCTTGCTCTGGGTTCAATTCTCAGCACCACATATAAAAAAATAAAATAAAGTCCATTGACAACTAAACAAACAAACAACAGCAGCAACAAAATGCTGAGGCTACTCCTGTGAGAGAATACCCAACCCTGAACTTGAACCTGAAGATAATCAGGCTTCCATCTGGATCTAATTACCAGCTGATAGGGAATGACAACTGGTCAAATTCCAAATGTGGGATGTGATCTAGTTTCTTCTTCAAATAAACGGTATAGAAAAAGAAAAGGGATGAGAAGAAGTATTATTTGAAAAGAAATGCGCATATTTATGTATAAAATGATATAATGTCTAGGACTTGCTTTAAAAATCCCCCAGGAAGAAAATAACAATAGTTTACAACGACATTCAGGAGATTTAAAATTAATTGTGTGTGACACCCACTGAAGCTGGGCAACAGGTCCACAGGACTACTAAAACTTTCCTACTTTTTGGTACATAATAGAAAGTAATTTTAAAAATTAATCAGATGGGGGGATGAAGCTCAGTGGTAGAATGCTCCTAGCATATGCTGGGCCCTGCTTCTATTTCTGGCAAGGCAAGCAAACAAATAAACAATAAAATAAAATAAATTAGTAATTAGACAAAGAGCTGGGGGTGTAGCTCAGTAGTAGAGTATGTGCTTTAGCATGCACAATGTCCTGGACTCCCAAAACCAAAAAAAAAAAAAAAAAAAAGTTTCAAACTTTAGAGAATTGTTTGGAAAGATAGCCACAAAGTATTACTACTGACTGGGGAAGTAGGGCTGTGGGTGAGATTAGTTTCCTCTTTCTGTATACATGTTTACTAATGTTCCAAAAAGGAGCAGGTGTTCATTGTGTAACTGAAAAATCAAAGTATAAAAATCAGAAGAAAAAGACACAAACACAACCCAGCCCATTCTCCCTGCCCCTCGAGCACCCAATGGCTTCCCAAGTCCACACTCCCCACTCTGAGGTCTCAGCCCCTGTCCCCAGCCACACCTCTTCTCAGTGGCAGCAGCTTGTTCTCCAGGACATCCCTGGCGTCTGTGCCTTCGTCCATCAGGTCGAGTTTGGTGATAACACCAATGGTCCGCAGGCCTGAAAAAGCACAGAGGTCAGAAGGCACCATGAGGAAGGAACAAGGCTGGTGGCCCCGGGCCACCTGGGGTCCAATTCACCCTGCCACTGTCAGGTCATATGGTAACAAACCATGTTAACTGTCTGGACCCCAGTATCTCAAGTATCAAATGAAGACAGTTACAAGTTCTGATCTCAGAGGGTAATCCACAGGATAAACCTGGCACATTCAAAAAGTCAATATATAAAAAGTGGCTGCCGCCACCACCACCACCACCGTCACTCGTATTAGCATCAGAACCTGCTGCTTCAGGGTCTACAGGGAACCTCATGGCAACTTGAGTTATCCCCAGTCAATTTCTATGCAGTTTCAATGCTGTGCTCTGAGTTGTATATAAGTCCCAACATCACACTTGTACCTGAAGCAACTGTTTCCAGGGTTTCCTCTCAACTGAATGGCAAAGTGCCACTCTGGGGCCCATTCTATCAAATACCTCCTCTCCCCTACTCAGCCAAAATCAAGGACCTCCTCATAGCATAGCTTCACACCTGCACATCAAATGCCCATGCAGGGCTTGAGCTCAGGGCTGTGCTAGCTGTGTGTGCACACTTACGTGTGTCACATGTGTGAGACACACACAAGGGACAGACAGAAGCCCAGTGAAATCACTGGTAAGTGCCAACTTGGGCATTGACGGGGTGAAAGCCATGTTTCCTTCCCTCCCTCATTCCCTCCCTTCCTTCCTTCCTTCCTTTCTCTCAAAACAGGGCCTCACTCAGTTGCCCAGGCTGGTCTCAAACTCACAATCCTCCTGCCTCTGCCTCCCGAGTGGCTGGGATTGCAGGTGCACACCACTGCACCTGGCCAATAGTTTAATTTAAAAACGCACGTTTATGGGTAAAAACGACTCTGGAAAGATATTTACCAAATGTAGCCAGCCGTATCTCTGCAGGGGGAGGGGAGCTGTCACTTTCTGAGTTCTCTATTTTTCCATGGTGACTTTTATTTTTGGGTAATAATCACGAATGCTTTCGAAGACAGAAAAAAATGTTAAGGCCAGCATCGGGTTCACAAATGGCACTTAACTGTACTGATGCCCATTTTTGCACCACCTGATTAACCCTTTTTCATAACCATACCCATTTCATGTGAAGACAGCAGAGGACAAGACTGGCATTGACAGGGAGGCAAGGGCAGCCTCTCCCAAGAAAGTGTGCCCATGTGCCCTGGAGGGGAGTAGCAGGCACAGCCTCCTAAGTGCTCAGTTGATAGCCCTGAACATTTAAAAAAAAACAAACAAACTTTATTTTAGGGGCTGGGGATGTGGCTTAAGCGGTAGCGCGCTCGCCTGGCATGTGTGTGGCCCATCCTCAGCACCACATACAAACAAAGATGTTGTGTCCGTCGAAAACTAAAAAATAAATAGTAAAATTCTCTCTCTCTTAAAAAACAAACAAACAAAACAAAACAAAACAAAAACTTTATTTTACAGTGCTAGGGATGAAACCCAGGGTCTCATGCATGATAGGCAAATGTTCTCCCACCAAGCCACACCCCCAGCACTGGATTTTGAGGAGCTTTCAGTCACATACAAGACTGACTGACCCCTGGGCCTAACCCTTGACTAGGTAGCATGAGCTACAAGCCTGCCTGGCCTTGACAACTCCCCCCGCTCCTTACTGGTACCCAACTTCCTCCAAACTACTCAGAACCCTGGAAGTCAGAGGGCATCACACAAAATGCATTTCCATTTGTGTCATACGTGGTTAAAATTCCAAGACTCTCAGAATAAACCACAGCCCCCTATAGCAGCTCTCAAGGCCTTGTTCAACTTGTGTCTCCTTCCACCTTTTACCTTTTAGCTCATTCTGCCTAAGCCACACAGGGTCTCCTTGCTAAATCGTGAATACCCCAGACTCAAATTACCCCCTTCCCCACTCCAACTATTAGTACCCACTGTCCAATTTTCTGGATTTTTTTCTCTGCTCATCTTTTTATCATCCTGGTCTTGCTCAAATCTCACCTCCACAGAGGTCCCTGACCATTCAATCCTGGCCACTCTCTAAAATATGTTCTCCCCAACACTTGCCATTACCTGCAAGGATCTTGCATGCTTGTTCCTGGTTATTATTCTACACTCTCAATGGAATATCAGTATCTCAGGAGCCTGCTGATTTGTTCCCTGCTCCATTCCCCAGTCTGCATTCCTGAGCCTGGCCCATAGCAGGTGCTTAACTAACACTCAGTGGCCATTTGAAAAGTTTGATTTTGCAAGCCTCTGGCCAGGAATACCACAGTCTCCACTACCCCATATGACCCCAAGTTCCTTCAGTAACTTGTTACTCTTTTACTTTACCTGCCTGGCTCTGAAGCAGTTTATGGAGATTATCTATAGACCTCAAAGCCACTCTATGGGTTGGGATTAATGTTCCAGTTTTGACAGAGTGAAACCAAACCTTGGGAAGATAAGTAACTTCTAAAGATGGGATCTGGAATTGCATCTGTGCCCCGTGAGGGCTGGTGTTGGAGTTTGAATTTTATTTAATTTTATTTATTTATTTATTTAGGTGCCAATGGATCTTTATTTTATTTATTGATATGTGGTGCTGAGGATCGAACATGGTGCCTCACACATGCTAGACAAGTGGTCTGCCACAGAGCCACCACCCCAGCCCCTGGAGTTTGAATTTTAAATGCGCCCCCAAAGGACGATGTGTTAAAGGATTGCTCCCCAGAGTGGCAACAATGGGTGGAATCTGAGAGGTGGAAACCTAGGGGGAGGTTTTAGGGGCATGCCCTTGAAGAAAATTATGGGATCCTGATCCCTTCCTTTTTCTTTCGTTTTTGCTCCCTGACTATGAGGTAAGTGGTTTTGCTCCATGAATGTGTTGTCGTGTGATGCCTTACCGCAGACCCCAAAGCAATGGGGCCAACCAATCACACTGGAACCTCCAAAACTATGAGCAAAAACAAACCTTTTCTCTTCATAAGTTGATTATCTCCAGTATTTGTTGAAGTAACAGAAAGAAGACTAACATAGTTGAATTGTTCCCACTCCCCTAGGTTACCCTCCTGCACTAGCAAAGCAGGCAGCATCATGTCCAAGGAGGGACACACAACGGCCCCACTGTGGGCCCTCAGGAGACACCCACCACCATCACAAGTCCTGTCAGGGAACACTGAGAATTTCACAGGAGGTCTTTTCCTAAAGGGCCATGTGCTAAGAGAATGCTAGGACTTAGAATCCAGGGTTCTAGGCAAGTCTCAATACTGGGACGGGATGAAGGAGCTGCTGCCTGGTTACCTTGAGGGTCAACTTCCTTGGCCAGCTTAAGAGCATCTGAGTTGGCCAAGTCCATGTTGGCAGGTGTGACAGCAAGGATCAGGCTGCTCTCCCGACTGATGAATTGCAGGATCATGTCTTTGATCTGGTACTCAATGTCTGGGGGCTGGTCCCCCACAGGCACCTTGGTGATGCCTGGGAGGTCGATAAGGGTTAAGTTCAACACTGGAAAGGAAATCAGAGGTAAAAGTGGTCAGAACCTGCAAAAGGCAAAGCATACATAGCCCTAAGATCCAGGTGACATCCCTAATTTCCTGGAGGGGGTCAGACTTTGGATGACTCCTAGACACTCCAACTGGACCACACCCCTTTTTAAAACATGGTGCTAGGGATGGAATGCAGGGCCTTGTGCATCCTAGTCAGGCTCTATCGCTGAGCCACACCCAACCCCAACTGTTCTTTTTATCCAGTAACCTTCCTAGGATTCCACTCTACCCTCTACCTACTCCATTCCAGTGACATAGATGTTTAAATCAGGATGTTTACAGCTACAAACTGGAATTCATAAGTGGCTAAATTCCAGCCCATTCGTCCACCCATTCAGCCAATACCAAAGAACTATAAGAAACATACTATGAGATGTATTCACATACAAAAAAGAGGCACAAATGATTTCTATAGTATGCTATGATTTCAGGAAAATTGATGATATGCACATATATGATACATATATGTACATATTCACAACTGCATGTGCATTGTCATTTGACGAACATGAAATATATTTGTAACATTGATGGAAAAGCAAGGTAGGTTTTTGCCACATACTGTTTGATTTTTTTTTTTTTTTTTTTTTTTTTTTTGGTACTGGGAATGGAACCCAGGGCTTTGCACATGCTAAGCAAGTGCTCTACTGCTGAGCAATATTCCCACCCGAGCCATATATAGTCATCATTAATTCAAAAATAAATACATTTTAGAATTTATCACCAGGAACCCATCTCAAGAAAAATATGTTGAGATGGTCCCCAAATGACATTTGCTATCACAATCCAGGCCTCTGGGCCAACAGCAACATATAGCAGCAGGCTGATGTTTTAATTCAGAGTTTTAAAATGAGGACATCTGCAAATAAGTCTGGTTTCTGGTGTCCCTTATGGAATAGGAGAGGCAGCAAGGATGATGCCCTGATTAAAGTAGAGAGCTACACTTTGCCCCAGTCCTCACTACTCCCAGCAATCTTCCTGGTATGTGGGGGTTTTTCAGAGCTGTGTGTTTATGAAGAAAAAAGGAAGCATAATCTTTGTGAGTAGGTAGATCTCCCCATGACTGGGGGACAGCCAGCATTCTTCTGCTCTCATGTGTGGGGGGTCTCATTCTGAGCTGCCTACCATGTGGCGAGTAGACGCGCAGGTTGATGGGCACTGGGGAGATGCCTTTGTTGGTCCCCGTGACCCTGTCGGTCTCTGCTTCAATCTCCTGCCGGACTTCATCAAAGTCTGTAAACTTTTTGGACTTGCAGTGCAAAAACTCTGCATATTCTGAAAAAGGAAGAGAGATACTCAATATGAGAAAGAAAAGCCATCTTGTCAAGGGTAGAGAAAAGAAAGACTTTTGGAATGAGTGCTTTTTCAAGCAGGGGAAGAAACAGTTACAATCACTCTAGGAATTTTGGGAGCAAGAGATTCATTCTTATGACCAGTACTAAGTGGGGCTCCTATAGACAGAGCCCCTTTTCAGACCTGGAGATTCCACAAGAAATAATAGGTGGAGTATTCTCTTATCCAAAATGCTCAAGGCTAGACATGTTTCAGATCTGGGGACTTTTCAGATTCTGGAATATTCATGCATACATAGTGAACCATCTTAGGCATGGGACCCAAGTCTAAATGTGAAACTCATTTGTTTCATATATACCCAAGACACATGCCTAAAGGTGATTTTACACACTATTTTAAGTGTCCCCCTGTACTGACTGCAACCATCCATGAGGTCAGATGTAAAAATTCAACATTTGGGTGTCATATCAGCACTCAGAAAAGAAAAAGTTCTTATTTTGAAGCATTTCAGGTCCTGTATTTTTCAAACAGGGATGTTCAAATTGTACTGGCAGACTCAGTATGTAATAGATGTTCTCACACAGCATTTTTTGGAGAGGCAGGGGACTGAACTCAGGATTTAACTCAGCTTTATCCAAAGCTATATCCCCAGCCCATTTTTATTTTTTATTTCGAGGCAGGGTCTCATTAAGTTGCCTAGGCTGGCCTTGAACTTGCCATCCTCCAGCCTTAGCCTCCTAAGTCGCTGAGATTACAGGCATATGCCACCCAGCTCCCATAGTATTTGTCCTTCCCCAAGGGAACCAGAGTATCCCTGCTGGCCTTGCCAAAGCCATCTTGATGTCCCTCCTTCCCCTCCTATATGTTCAAGGGGAACCCCACCTGGATATAAATGACTCAAAAGAATTGCTTTCTGGGCAGGATCTCAAGCAGATGTAGGAGCTTGGGGTGTCTGAAAGCCACATTGGGAATGAGAACAAGAGGAACAAATAAGTAACTAATGTGGCAGTGTGGGTCCTGAATGAGGGAATCCAGTCCTAAAGCACAGAGATGGGACAGGCAAACAGAAAAACTGATCAGTCAGTTGTGATGGCATACACGGGTAATACCAGCAACTTGGGAAGCTGAGGCAGGATTCCAAGTTCAAGTCTAACCTTGACAACTTAAGGAGACCCTACCTCCAAATAAAAAATAAAAGTGGACTGGGGATGTAGCTGAGTGGTAAAGTGCCCCTGGGCTTACTCCTCAGTGCCAAAATAATAAAAATAAAAATAAAAAGGTTGGGGAGGAGGCTCAGCGGTAGAGCATCCCTGGGTTCAATCCCCAGTACTGCATGAAATAATAAAAATAACGAACACATTCATGGTAGAATGTAGATGCTGGACACAAAGGCGTTCGTTATACAATTTTTGCACTTTTCCAGATATCTGAATTTTCACAGTAAAATTCTGGGAGGTAGGGACCATCAAGTTCAGAGATCATAGCTCCTGCAGTGATGCTGAAAAGTCAAAGGAAGCAAGTCACACTGGCCACTGGGCTGGAGAACGGGCCCAGGGAAGAAATGCAAAGATGTGCACTGGCATGGCATTTCTGAGTTAACAACTGGAAACATCCAAGACGTCCACCAGGAGGAGACCTGGCTGCATGAATAGCATTGCCATCAAGAAGCTGCCTCGAGCTGGAGCTGGGGCTCAGTGGCTGAGCACTTGCGTAGCATGTGTGAGGCACTGGGGGGTTCTATCCTCAGCACCACATTAAACAATAAGTAAAATAAGGGCATTCTGTCCATTTATAACTACCAAAAAAAAAAAAAAAAAGAAGAAGAAAGAAAGAAAAAAAAAAAAAGAAGCTGCTGCCTCAACTGAAAAGACCAAGAGGGAGCCCAGAGATGCAGAAAGCCTGCACTGTTGGAGTGCCACTATCCAGAGATATAAGGCGGCCAAAAGAAAATTCTTTTCCATCACTAAAACCTAACTGACTGTGCCAACCTCCAACCTTCGTTCACTCCGGTCAGGCCCTACTCTCTCTGAGTCTCACAGTAGGTAGGCATCTCCATGACCCCCATTTCAAAGATTGGAAAGCTGAGGCCCAGATGAGTGAAATGACTTTGGACAAAGCTCAGTGGTGGAGACAGGACTTGGAACCCAGACAGCCTGGTGGGGTTCATGACTCTTAAGCCAGAAGGCCTCCATGAAGCCTCTGGAAGGATCTTACTTCTCAGCTTCTGCTTCAGGGTCAGTGGGCCTCAGTGGACTCAGATTCACGTTTTGCACAAGCACTGGCCACCCGGGAGCAGTGCAATAAGGATGCCAGCTAGAGGATTCAGGATCCCTTCCCCCACCCCACCCAGGCTATCAGCTGACCCAGTTCCCAAGGACAGTCACACTCTGGCCCTCCACAGGGATAAGAGGAAACACTTGGCTACTCTTCCTGTAGCAGCCACTAAAAATGTAATATCCCCCAACCTCCACAGAACCTCAGTTCTCTTCCAGTTTCAGGCCCTGGCTTGGCCCCCGAGAGAGGCCACTCTCCTTTAAGGAGTGCAAGGGATATGGGACACAAGAGAGGCTGAAAACCAGGACATAGGTCCTCTCCCCTGCCGGGTGCGGTGTCTGGAAAGCCTGGCCTCACTTCCTCCTCCTCCAGGTCCTCCCTACCAGTCGTTTCTTCCAGGCAGACTTCCCTGAATCCTGCATCTTGGCCTCCTTCCCTATCTGAACTCATCAGTCTGCACTCTGTTTATGTGGCCCACCAGCTGTGGCACCTCAGAAACCAGTATGCACTGAAGTTATTAACTTAGTATGCAGTAGAGCCCCCCCCCCAAGGCTGTCTCCTGATTTGTAAACTGGGCATTACAATAGGGCTTCTGTGAAGTCTTGAGGAATCAACACCACCACTGCTGCCATGAGAGTGGGCAAAGAACCCCATGCCACGATATGGCAGGAACAGCGATGGGGGCCAAGGGCTCTGCATTTCCCTGACCTAAACAAGAGGGAGTCAAAAGAGGGAAGTGAGGGTTGGGGATATAGCTCAGTTGGTAGAGTGCTTGCCTCTCATGCCCAAGGCCCTGGGTTCAATCCCAGTGAGACACACACACACACACACACACACACACACACACACACACACAAAGGCAAATGAGTCTCAGAAGTCAAATAGCATCCCATCTCCTCCTGCAGGTCCTAATACAAATGTCCCCCTTCCTGAATGTGGTCAAATGCTGGCAATGATTTAGTTAACGACCCACTGACTCAAATAATATGTCAGAGGCATTGGGTGCAGTGGTACACAGTTGTAATCCTAGCTATTTGAGAGGCTAAGGAAGGAGGATTACAAGTTTGAGACCAGTCTGGGCAACTTAGCAAGACCCTGTCTCAAAATGAAAATATAAGGGGCTGGGTGGAGCTCAGTGGTGAAGCACTTGTCTAGCATATGTGAGGCCCTTGTTGGGAGTACTGGATGGGAGGGGGATGGGGGGATGGATAGACAGGTAGACACATAGGAAGAAAGAACTCAGAGACCTTAAGACTGACTTGTCCCCAGCTGCCAAGGTCAAGCCATAAGCCACTGCCAGCACTGCCCATCCTAGTCCCTGCTGCTGGGCTGCACTCCTCACTCATTCCCTGGTTCCAGTACTCCAGGTAATAAAGCCAGTTCCTCTGGCTCCTGGGCTAATGGTGTGGCCTTTCAACAGTGACACATCCCCTATTAGCAGCAGTGTATTCTCCCCTCTGCCTGCTGTGCTCTCAGCCAGGCTGGTGCCTCTAGAAGGCTCTTAGCTCCATAGGCCCCAGCCCAGGGCCTGGCACACAGCAGGAATGACGGAAGAAATAAGACCCTGGCCCCGAAGCCGGGCTACCAAACCAGCTATCCTCATCCACTGCTGGGCTTCCTGATAGTGGCCAAATGGTGAGCTTGGTGGATGCCCTCGTGATTTTCTTCTAGAAAATATCTAGACTGAGGTTCTGGTCTCCTTCCAGGCCTATCTACCTCCACAGAAGTTGGAATTCAAGAGCAAAGGGCTTGAGTTGGGGATGTGGCTCAAGCGGTAGCGCACTCGCCTGGCATGCATGCGGCCCGGGTTCGACCCTCAGCACCACATACCAACAAAGATGTTGTGTCCGCCGAAAACTAAAAAATAAATATTAAAAAATTCTCTCTCTCTCTCCTCTCTCTTAAAAAAAAAAAAAAAAAAAGAGCAAAGGGCTTTGCACTCCCCAGCATCTGATTATGTAATAGCTGCTTAATAAACATGTATGAGCCAATCTATTACAAAGCATCAGATGCTCTGGCCCAGGAGGATATCATCACTGTGATCCCCCAATGGATTCCCACTGTTCGCAGCAGCCCATCTCCACCTGGGACACAAGGAAGTAGCCCTTTGACTGAGATCAATGTCACTCAAGGATTTCCACTGGGGCTCTCTTGTTTTAAAGGATCTAAAAGAAGGCCACAGGTAATCAGAGAATGGCCTCCCTATCCTAAAGACACACCTGGACACATGTCCAGTAGTATATCCTTGAAGTCATAAAGGTCAGAGTTCTGCTGAGAAATCTACATTAAGTGGGGTCCTCAGGTACCCCAATAGGACTTGGAAGAAAAGTGTGAGGTGGAAGTGCTTTGGCACTATGAAGCTCCATAGCCTAACCACACCCAGCCCAGGCTTTCGGTCCTTCATTCAGTGCCTCAGTTTCCCTACAATGCAAAAGCCAGCACAGAATCCAAAGCCATTACTAGTGTTATGAGAATGTAATCAAATCTGGGTGTGGGTGCACAGGAAGCCCACTGGCAGCTTTTTTTTAGGTGTCAGTCTTAGGGGAACTCAACAAACTGTCTCACGGTCTGAGCACGTTCCACAGAGGGGCTCTGCACAGAGGGGAGCTTGCCATCCTCCCCCACTCCCATCCAAGCAAAGAACAAAACCACCAGGCTGGTTCCTGACAGAAGAAAGACAAGATCTGCTTTCCTTCGATCTGGCATTGTGATAGGCATGCTTGGGCATGAGTGACTCAGGGCTCAGACACACTTGGGAGACCCTGAGTACCCTACAGTCAAACAGGATCCGTTTATGCAGAACTTTCTAGACTTTAGCCACCCAAGACAGGGTACAGCACACAGCACTTCCAATCCCACTTGGCCCTTGAACTCCCTTTGAGATAAGTGGGCAACATCTCCCAATAGAGGACACACTGCAAATGTAAGCTGGCATCCCAACAGTCCCCAGTCTGAGCCATGCTAGCTCCAGGCCATTTCCTCTTAGAGAAAAGAGCACCCAGAGACCAGCATACTTAGTCTCTTGTTGGGGACCCACCCAGGACTCAGTCTTCAACCTGACCCACACTGATGGAAACTGTCACACTTAAGGATAGTGTCACACTTAAGCCCAGGCACAGTGGCATACACCTGTAATCCCAGAAATCCAGAAGGCCAAAGCAGAAGGATACTTAGCAAGATCCTGTCTCAAAAGAAAAAATAAAAAGGGTTGGGGCTATAGCTCAGTGGTAGGGCACCCTTAGGTTCAATCCCCAATATCAAAGGAAAAAAAGGAGGAAAAGAAGGAAGGAAGGAAGAGAAGGAAGAGAAGGAAGAGAAGGAAGGAAGGAAGGAAAGGAGGGAGGAAGGAAGGAAGGAAGGATAGACAGATGGGCAGGCAGGTTTACCATGGCCAGGAAAAGTGTTAAAATGCTGGGGGAGTGAGGGAGTGCATGGCCCAGGAAGAAAGTGCTAGATAAAGAGTGGCTGACTGGGCTAGGGATGTGGCTCAAGCGGTAGCGCGCTCGCCTCACATGCGTGCGGCCCGGGTTCGATCCTCAGCACCACATACCAACAAAGATGTTGTGTCCGCCGAGAACTAAAAAAAATAAATATTAAAAAATTCTCTCTCTCTCTCTCTCTCTCTCTCTCTCTCTCTCTCTCTCTCTCTCTCCCCTCTCTCATTCTCTCTTTAAAAAAAAAAAAAAAAAAGAGTGGCTCACAACCCCAGCTATATTTTTTTTTTTTTTTTTTGAGATGGGGTCTTGAACTCCTGTGCTCAGCCTACCTAGTAGCTGGAGCTACATGTGTCATCATGCCTGGTTTAGCCCACTTTCCACTGGAAGAGAAGGGGCACAGAGAGGTCCTCATAGCACCCAAGACACAGCCCATTCCTGGTGCCTGGCCTGGGCCCTGTGTTGGGCACAAGGGAAGAGTAGGAAACAAGGATCAGCATGAAGGCCTGGGGCACTGACACCGCAGTAGGGAGAAACCAAGGCAAACACAAAAGAACAGGATGGTGCCACAGGATGCAAGCCGTGGGGACTAAGGCAGCAAGTAGCCAGGATGGAGGAGGGATGAGGGTCACCTAGCAGAGGGGAAAATCTAGGCAGGGTACTCCAGGCAGAGAGCACAGTGAGCACAAAGACCTAGAGGTGGAGAACAAATGAGCCTGAGGTCAGGAGGAGACTGTAGGGCAGCCACAGACCAGGAGGGGCTGTTAGACCAGAAGGGACAGGTCAAAGCCACAAAGCCTTAAGGAGGAGGCTGGATTTTATTCTGAGGCCAATGGGAAGCCTGGGAGTCAAATCCTAACATCTCTTCTCTGACTTCTGTGAGGACAGACCAAAGTCAAAGTCAAGACCGGGGGCAGGGAGCTCAGCAGGCCATGTCACCCACATTACATTCCACACAGAAGAGTCCCTAGCACGCAGAGTTTATGAGGCTCAAGGGTAATTGCCAGTGAAAGCAGGTTCACCCATGGACCACTAAAATCCTGCTGGCTGCGGTCCTGGGTAATTTTTAAACTTCATTGGTTAAAGGTAATGGTTCACTGGGACCAGACTGAACAAGAAACCTGCAACCTTGGGAGTTTCAGGAGTCACACAGAAAGACCCAGAGCCAGCTTCAGGGGCCATGTCTTTGCATTTTGGACCCCACAGGAAGTCACAGATAGGCCACGGCCAAGTAAAGACATGAGGGAGGCACATTGTCACCCACTTATGGTTGAGGGAACTGCAGTATAGAAAGGAAAGCTGCCTGCTCAAGTTCCTGGCTAGTAAGCATGTGAACAGCTTGGCTGTGGAGCTCAGCCCCCAGAACTTCACCTCTAGGAGCAACACAGCCTTGCGTAGCCCCCTCAGCACCCCACAAAGTCCCACAGGGTGCACATCTCCTCCCTCCTACTATTAGTATCTTGTTTCCGCCAGCCCAGGCTCCTCTTACATCTGATGCCTGGCCTGGAGGCCCCTCCAGGCTGCCCTTCACCACCAAAGCACTGCCTGGGCTGGCTCCATCACCACTCACCTGGTGCCATGCTGTCCCTCCCCCAGAGAAATGAGCCATACTCTTTCCATCCCACTGCCACCCTGGCTCTGGCTGCCTGAATCCCTTACCATGCCTTCTTGGTCATGTCCCACCTGCCTCCTGGACCCACCCTCACCTCACAGCCTCCCACCCCAGCTTTGCACATGCCGCTGCCCCTCCTAGAATGTTCTCCCTGGGCCTCTGCCCCCGAGTATATCCAAATCCCACTGGTGGGTGATGGACTCAGTGATAAGGGAGCCACCCCTCAACCTGCCATGAAGACTGGCAGTGACTTTCAATGCAGGAAGCTGACCTGCTTTCTAATGCCACCCTAAGACACACTGGCAACAAGCACAAAACCACAGCCAGGGTAGCAGCGCGCGGCAAGGTCTGGTGTGTGCCAGCATTAGGTAAAGACAGACAAGATCCTGAACGGGGGCCCACCCCAGGAACCAGGATGGGAACCTGGACAGTCCCAGCTCCTAGTCCCCATCCACCAGTGCAGGCTTTCCAGTGCCACTAGGAGCCAGCAGCAGCAGCAGGACAAACCTCCTAGGGACTTGGTTCAGGGCTAACATCTGAAACCAGCAGCTCTGCCACTGCACTGGACTAGCACAGCTGTCTGGGTGCCCGATCCAGAAGCAGCAGTCCACTGGCCCACCTGTGACCTATACCCCAGGGTGCAGCTCAGAAAGAGGAAGAGCTGGGCCAATCTCCTGCCACCTCCCATTGGAGCTTCACACCCCATGCTGGGCAAAGCAGAGTCAAGGGAGAAAGGTGAGAAGGTCCAGCCAGGAGCCGGGTCCCAGGTGGGATTTTGATATGCCTAGGTGAGAATCCCAGATCTGCCACTCACTAGAAAGGGAGGTAAACTGGCTAAGCCTCAGTTTCCCTGACTGTAAAACCAGCTATAGAAGATATTTGGGGCTTATTGGCAACTTGTGGGTATGCACTGCACCTCAGACAACAGGCAGCGATGATTCCTTCTCTTGGGCCTGGTTCTGTGATGACACAGGAAAGTGTCCTCATTGCACAGAAGTGTGCTGAGGCATTTTGGGTTGAAGTGCGCTCATGATTTTGAAAGGATTCAGCACAAACATGTTAGAAAGGATCTATGACACCTAGGGACCTGGTCGCAGTTGAGGACTCTGGGGGTGTGGGTATTCACTGAACTGTCTTTCAACTTCCCTACATGTGGGATATGTGAATTCAAACCCAAATGACAGCCCAGAACCCAGGATTCCACCCTAAGCCCCAGCTCTTCCTGGGCACCATAGTATACCTGTTTTTGAGAAGATGAGCTGCAGAATGAGAGGCCTCCGGGTGACGATTCCTGATCCACGGGGAAGGAAGTCTCTGTGAGAGAACAAAGGAACAGAAATGACTCACATGTCAGGCTGAAGGGGCAGGAAGTGTGACTGCAACCAGTGGAGCAACTCGCTTTTGCAAACTTTGGCAAAGATACCAATCTCTGGAGAACACTCTGATCTTAGAGGGTCCTGAGGTCAAAGGGGCAGAGGAGGGACCAAAGGCCATGAGGATAGACCTCTTTCCCTTTAGCAGGCTATGTCCCAACACCAGCATTCCCAGAGGGCCCTCTCCTTAGAAAGTAATTGGACAACCTCCCCCAATATATTTTCTACCTATTTTAAGTTACTACAGTGCCACAAGTACAATAAAAAGGCAAAATAAAAGTAGTTGACAGCAAATTATATTGCATGTCCAAAAAAATTAAATCTAAGCCAGGTTTAATGATGCATGTCTGTAACCCCAGTGACTTGAGAGGCTAAGGCAGGAGGATTGCAAGTTAGAGGCCAGCCTGGGTAACTTAGCAAAGCCCTGCCTCAAAATAAAATTAAAAGAATGGAAAGTGAGCTGGGCGTAGTGGTGCATGCCTGTAATCCCACAGCTTGGGAGGCTGAGGAAGGAGGATTGCGAGTTCAAAGCCAGCCTCAGCAACTTAGTGAGACACCAAGCAACTCAGTGAGACCCTGTCTCTAAATTAAATACAAATACAGCCGGGGATGTGGCTCAGTAATTAAATGCCCCCGAGTTCAATCCCTGGTACCAAAAAAAAATTTTTTTAATAAAAATTAAAAAAGGAGAGCGAGAATGCCCAAGTGGTTCCTTAGGAAAGACTCACATGCTTAGAGGATATTAAAGCAGGTGAAAGCCTCTTATTTTACATGAAAAAGGTTTTAGGTGCAGGAAATTTTTCTTTTTTTCTTTTTGTATCAGGGATTGAATTCTGGGGCACTCAACCACTGAACCACATCCCCAGCCCCATTTTGTATTTTAATTTAGAGAGAGGCTTTCACTGAGTTGCTTAGTGCCTTGCCTGTTGCTGACGCTGGCTTTGAACTCAAGATCCTCCTGCCTCAGCCTCCTGAGCCACTGAGATTACAGGTGTGTGCCACTGTGCCCAGCTAGGCACAGGGAATTTTAAACAAGATTTGTACCTAGAAGACTGTCCAAAATTCATACAGGACACAGGATAATCAGTGCTGGGCGTGTATATCCCACACATGGCAAGACAGACACCAGATCCCAGTTCTCAACCAGATGTAGACCAAATGCCATTAGTATCATGCCCTCCCTAGCAAGGAGGTGCCCTCCCCAGGTTGGAAAGCCCTAGATTGGGATCCTGGAGGGTTCCAAAGGAGAGTGCTGGTTCTCAGCCTAGACAGAGGTCAGAATCCTAAACCAGTGTACAGAAGGTGAGTGGAGAGGTACATTGCCAAGCAAGGTGCATGGTGAGCTGTGAATCTGTCAGCCTGTGGCCATCCCAGCATGCTATGCAGCACCTCTTTTTCCTGGATGCAGGAACATGACAGTGACCACATGACCTGCATCCTTATGGGGATCTCCACAGGCATCAGAGTTCGGGAAGCACCCATGAAGACACAGTTAACTAGCAGCAGAACCAGGCACTGAAGTTCCAGAATATTCGTCCGGTTGATAGACTCAGCAGGGGTGATGTTGAAGGGGGGGGTGTGGGAGTAACAATGAAGAAGCTGCTCACCACTGGTAGGGTTTGATGATAACAGATGTCATGTTGTGGGGGACTGTTTTGGTTTTGTGGCACTAGAGATTGAAGCCAGAGTCTCACGTGCTAGGCAAGTGCTCTGTCATTGGACTATACCCTTAGCCCCTTAAGTTTTATTTATTTTTTAATTTTTAATTTTTTAAATTTTTTCTTTAGTTGTAGATGCACACAATACATTTTATATATTTATTTTTACATGGTCCTGAGGATGGAACCCAGCGCCTCACATGGGTTAGGCAAGTGCTCTTCCACTGAGCTACAGCCCCAGCCTTTTAGTTTTATTTTGAGACAGGGTCTCACCAAGTTGTGCAGGCTGACCTCAAATTTGTAATTCTCCTGCCTCAGCTTTCTGGTTTGCCGGGAACGCACCACCATACTCAGCCCAAATGTCAGCTTTTTAAACACCGGTTGTAAGGAGAAGAAAATACCCCAAGGAAACATGCCAGCTCTGTACCTCATCCCCTGCAGCCTTACGGTGCAAAGTCAGCTCTATATACCTTGGGTACTAGGGGTTATGGTGTCATACTCCAGAGGATGACAGAGCCCAAAGACCCTGCCTGCCCTGCCCTGAGCACTCTACACTGCATGCCCCACTTCATGCGACACACTGAGTAGTCCTCTACTCCTGGTAGTCCTCATTTGGCCAGTGAGGAGACTGAGCCAGATCCTGTACCTCAGCCAAGGTCCTCTGCTCAGGGGTGACTCTAGGGCTGGGGGCTGGGCTGGTCAAACAGGACTCTCTGAGAAGGTGGAACGAGGGTCAAGACACATGCAGCCCTGGTGTGGAGGGGCAGTTGACAGAAAGAGCCAGGAGGCCACTGTGGGTCATCAGAACTCAATACTAGCTCTTCACCACTGCATCCAGACAGGGTACCCCACGGTCTCCCCTTCACAGTGGACACAGGGACATTAGACTCTTCAGAGGACACTGTAGGTCTGCTGAGGAGACTCAGCCTGGAGGCTATCACATGTAGCCCTGGTCCAGGCCTTCCTGGTGCCTCACAAAGACTCAAATGCAGGACACAAGAGACAGGAATGGGAGGGACCCTGTATATAGGTGGCATCTCAGAAACCATGGGTGCTAACACAGTTACTAGTTACTAGCAATGACAGTGTGCCACCTTCACAAGAGTCCCCAATTCCACTACACCCCCTTTGGTGACTGGTTTTTTCTTTTGTCAATGGATCTTTATTTTATTTATTTATATGTGGTGCTGAGAATCAAACACAGTGCCTTGCACGTGCCAGGCAAGTGCTCTACCGCTGAGCCACCACCCCAGCCCCTGTTGACTGTTTTCTAATCACAGAAGAGGAATGCTCAATGGCTAGACAACTTGAGGACAGTGTGTAAGGACAGTTACCAACATCGGTGCAGTGCCTCTGTCCTATCCAGCGAGACCGAAATTCATCCATTCTCATTGCCAAACCGTGTCCTGTTATATGGATGAAGCACGGTGTGTTCATCCTTTCATCAGCTGACAGAGATGACCGGGGTCTTCCCAGTCTGGGGCTGTAACAAAGAGAGCTGCTCTGGATATTCCTATACACATCTTTTGAAGACATATGCCCTTGTTTCTCCATCTGAGTCATAGGGCAGATTTGAACTTCAACTGGCAAAATAAGTCTCTGGTGATAGGAATGAGAGCACTAGAGGGTTTCCTTTAGGGGGACTGGCTGTAAGGGGAATAAGGGAACTTTCTGGTTTGATGAAAACATCTTAAATCTTGATCTATTCAGTGATCCACAGGTTCCACGCAGTTATATTAAAAACATCAAGGTGTGCACTTAAAATTTGTGATTTAGGGCTGGGGTTGTGGCTTAGCAATAAAGTATTCACCTAGCACGTGCGAGGCCCTGAGTTTGATCCTCAGTACCACATATAAATAAATAAAATACAGGTATTGTGTCCAACTATAACTAAAAAATAAATATTTTTTTAAAAATTGTGAATTAGCTGGGCATGGTGGTGCACACCTGTAATCCCAGTGGCTTGGGAGGCTGAGGCAGGAGGATGGCGAGTTCAAAGCCAGCCTCAGCAACAGTGAGGCGCTAAGCAACTCAGTGAGACCCTGTCTTTAAATAAAATACAAAATAGGGCTTGGAATGTGACTCAATAGTCAAGTGACCCCAAGTCCCCAATCCCCACTACCAAAAAAAAAAAAAAAAATTATACGATTAAAGTCTAAATTAAATCTCAGAAAAAGGGCTCACTGGCCTGGGGATGTGCTCAGCCTATGTGAGGCCCTGGATACCATTCCCAGCTTCAAAAAACAAGAAGAGCTGGAGTTGTGGCTCAGTGGTAGAGTGCTTTCCTAGCACATGTGAGGCACTGGGTTCCATCCTCAGCACCACATAAATACTAAATAAGTAAAATAAAGACATTGTGTCCATCTACAACTAAAAAATACATACACATATAAGAAGGTGGGACTGAGGCTGTGGCTCATTGGTGGGGTGCTTGCCTTGCATACTCAAGGTCCTGGGTTCCATCTCTAGCACGAAAACAACAAAAAGAAAACCAAAAAGTCATAAACATAAAATCCAGGAAGACACAGCTTATGAAGATTGAGACCTGGAAGTAGAGAGCTACGACTCCACTAGTCCTTGAACTTGTTAGCTTCACAATTAGAAGAAAAGCTCACATCTGAGCAGCTCGAAAGCCCAGTGGGGGTAGGGAGCACTAGTTAAATAATGATAGCCCATCCGTGGCACTGTGCAGCCACCACATAAAAAGGAAAAGTCTTTTATCTCCTGACACGGAACTTCCTTCTGGATATACTAAGTGAATAGGGAAAAAAGGTACGGAAGGACGTCTGCACTTTGTGACTAAAGAAAACAAAACACAATAGAGCCTCAGGAGCAGGGTGCTGTCAGGAGCCCGGCACTGCATGTTCTCAAACATCTTTGAACTGCACATCATACACATGCATTACTGCTTCCAAAAACCACTTGAAATTTTTTAAGGCCTGGGGATGTGGCTCAGTGGTAAAGTACTTGGCTACTTGGGTAGCATAGATGAGGTCCTGGGTTCAATCCCTAACACTGCAAAAAAAAATTAATATTTTTTTAAAATTTGGACCAGGGATTAAACCCAGAAGTGCTTCATCACTGGGCTACATCCCAGCCCTCTGTATTTTTTATTTTGAGATAGGGTGTTGTTAAGTTGTTAAGATGGCCTTGAAGTTATGATCCTCATGCTTCAGCCTCCCCAGTCATTGGGATTATAGGTAATGTACCATTGCACACAGCTAAAAAAATTACTTAAAAACAAAATATAGCTGGGGATGTGGCTCAAGCGGTAGCGCGCCCGCCTGGAATGCGTGCAGCCCGGGTTCGATCCTCCAGCACCACATACAAACAAAGATGTTGTGTCCGCCAATAACTAATAAATAAATAAATATTAAAAAAAAAAAAAAAAAAAATATAAGGGGAGCTGAGTGCATTGGTGCACGCCTGTAATCCCAGCAGCTTAGGAGGCTGAGGCAGGAGGATCTTGAGTTCAAAGCCAGGCTCAGCAACTTAGCGAGGCCCTAAGCAACTCAGTGTTGTCTTTAAATAAAATATAAAAGGGGCTGGGGATGTGGCTCATTGGTTCAGTGCCTCTGAGTTTAATCCCCGGTACAAAAAAAAAAAAAAAAGAAGAACTAACAGTCATGGAGCGCTCACTGTATGCCAGGCAAGGGGCTAAGAATTTTCCAACGGATTAGCCAGTTCGATCATGGCGACATAGTGACATGGGTTTGCTGGCTTCACCTTGAGAGTCTGGAGGTTCCAGCAGGGAGAACACAGCTGCTCCCTCTATATAGTCTACCATACCCTTGCCTTCCAGGGGCTGGGATTATGGCTCAGCAGTAGAGCACTCGCCTAGCACAGACAGGACCCGGGTTCGATTCTCAGCACCACATAAAAATAGAGGCATTGTGTTGTGTCCATCTACACCTAAAAAAATAAATATTAAAAAACAAACAAAAAGAACAGCCTTCCATGGGAAGGTGGTCTCCTGTGACTGAAGAGCAATGCACTGGAGTGGTCAAGGAGGAAAGGGACACCTGGCAGCCAGATCAGACCAATAGCCCTGGTAATCAATGGGCAGCTAGATCACCCTCACATCCTGCTGGTCCATCTTAAAAATCAACTTAGGTCCAGAGGTTGGGTGCCTGTCAAAGTCACACAACACACAGGATGGTGGGAATGTACATGGGACCCCATGGTCCTCTGACCACCAGCCAGCTGGCCTCTCAATGTGAACATAGGATACAAAAGCCACACAACTCTCCAGCCAGGACAAGACTGCAAACCACTGGAGTTTACTTGTATCCTGTCCTGTGACTGTGCTTTGGGCATATCTGAGGCACCAGGCACCGTGAGGACAATGGTAACACCCCAGATGCCACCAGCATTCATCATAGACAAGGGACAATCAGAGCCTCAGAAGAACAGGCGGTGGGTGTGATGCCCAAGAGAAGCTCTGACCATCACAGGAGAAGGAGCTTTCTGGGACTGAGGCCTTGGTGGCCAGCGGGAAGGATAAGGGGAGAGCACAGCCCGGATGAAGGAGACAGAGCTCAATGCAGGAAGAGGCTAAGGATGAGACTGGCCAGGCCTGTCACATGATAGGCTAGGGAGGTCAGAAACCCTGGAACTCATACAGTGGTACCGCTGGAAGCTCTCGGACTGCTGAGTGCGAAGGGCAGCAAAACCCACCTTAGCCTGGACAACCCCCCCAATCTCCCAGGGGTTCAATGAGGAGGGACCTGGTCCAAAGGGTTTCCTGGACACAGTGGCAGGAACCTTCTCAGGGCCTTCTGGGAACACCTTCTAAGCAGCTGTACCCAGAACACTGTCTGTCTACTTAGCTGGAAATGGAAATGACTTTCAATTCAAGCCTCATCTGCTTCTTCCTCCCTGATCCCACCCATATCCCATAGGTCACTGAGTCCCTCCTGGTCAATGAAAGCCACCCTTCCCCTGTCCTCTCTCTTCATTGCTGCTACAGTGCGCCCAGGCTACCCTATATTCCAGACCCATCTTAGTTACCTCTGTGCCACGTGACCTTGGACCAACTTTCAGGCCTCTCTGGTCTGGGTTTCCTGGAATATAAGACAGAGTAACTGGGCCAATCTCTGAGGGCTCTGGCTCCACGGACACCTGGTCAGAAAGCCGCCTCTCACCTCATCCATACTTCTAACTCCCCATCTCCTTCCCTTCCTCATTTCTCTGCATATGCTAACATTCTAAATGTCACTCGACTGCTTCTTACTGTGCATGCCCACAGCCCACATCAGTTCCCCAGGGCAGGATCTCCTGTGCTGGGTCCCCAGGCCTAGGACAGGGCTGCACACAGTAGCTCAATTAAGTGCTAACTATTATATCATTTCTCTACCTGGCCTCTAATCTACTGGCCCATCCCCCACCACCACCATTATCTTTCTAAAACAAAGATCTCCAAGACTCTTTCCTGTAGAAGCCAAGTGCCCAGTTCCAGGAATGTAGAGGTCCTCCAGCCACACCTCCACCACCCGACCTCTAGGATCTATCTGGCACTTTGGCCCTCCAAGTCTTTGCAGGGGTTGCTCCTCCTGCCAGGAAACCTACACAGGCCCTCCAACCTAGCCATGGTCAGAGGCTACGGCTTAGGCCTGTCCCTCACCAAAAGCCCTGCTAACAAGGCCTTCGATGGAAGCGAGTCCTGCTGCAGGTAGGACTTCTGCACCACAGCTGCTCATTAAATGTCTGTCGAATGACCATGGCCTGTGGAGCCCTGGGCAGTTTTGTGTGCCTCTCTGGGCATTGGTTTGACCATGTATGGGATGAAAGGGTGTCCCCTGCCCTCTCTGCTAGCTGTAGGACCTGAAAAATCACTTCACACCACCGAAGCTTGTTTCAGAGTTCTCAACTGGGCTATCTCCTCCTGGAAGGTGATGAGGACGCCTGGTAGGGGACAGGGAAGGAAGGGTGTGGTGGGGTGGTACCCCTTGTCAGATGACAAGGCCAGACTATTTATTTATAGTCTTGAACAGAGCACAAGGTCTCACCAGGAGCCCTTTGACTTCTAGCCCCATGAGGGTGGAGATAGCTATGTGCAGGAACAATGGAGGCTGAAAACCACGGCCTTCTCAGGCAACAGGAAACAAACAGATAACCAACAGAGGATGAGTCAGCAGGAAGGCCCAAGTCACCTGTCACCTGAGCAGGCTGGTGCTGGCGGGGCAGCCAGCAAGGCCCCAGGCTGGTGTCCTTCCTCAGGGTCATACACTAGTGGGGTTATTCACAGCTTCTCACAGCCCGAGGTGGCTTGGCAGGACTCAAGAAATACCACAGCCAGACCTTTGCACAGGGCCACAAGGAGTCCCTCAGCAGGTGTACCACATTCCAGGGTCCTGGTCAGCAGTGCTGCCACTGGGCTGCTCCAACCCCTTCTCAGGCAACCCCAAAGAAAAGATGGCAGAACCAATACCTCCACTTCATAGATGGGCAGACTGACGCTCTGCATTTTAGTTCCTGCCCAGGCCACACAAAGAGGAGGGAACGGAGCCCTGACAGGAATGCAGGGGAGACACCACGAGGCTGATCCAGCCACCCTGGATCCTCCTTGTGCTTTTGCTAGAGCAAAAGTTGAGCCACGGACCAGCTCATGGTGCTACTCTTGTGCCCAACTCACTGGACTCCTCTGAACTCCTAATAGTGACAACTGGGCACTTGATGTGGATGCTTCAGGTATCGCGTGCCTAGCCCACTCTCAGCATTTCCAGGCAGGTGCCATAGTGTCCTGGCATGGCCCTCACTCAAGTCCAACCAGGGTTTCTTCCTACCCCTCACTCCTCACATCTGCTGGCGACACCTCCAAATCAAGCCAGAATCAGCACAATTCTTCCACATCAACACCACTGGTTGCTTGGTCTCATTATTACTTGCCTGGGCCTTTCTTCTACACCCTGTCACTCCTCACAGGAGCCAGAGGTACCTGTGAGCACTAAGTCAGGGCACATCTCTTCTTTGTTAAGGCCTCCCAGGGCCATGTCTCCCTGGAAGGTGACAATGGTTCCCATTTCTTTCAGGGGAAAAGCCCAAATTCTCCACCCAACTCCGCACAACCTGCATTGTCCCCTCCCTCCATGCCCTCCTCCTCCTCCTCTGTCCCTTGCTTGCTCTGCTAGGTCAAGCAGGCTTCCTCCATGATCCCCAAACATACTAGGCCCAATGCCATCTCAGGGCTTGTGCACAGGTTGCTTTCTTGGACTGGAACCCTCTTCCTGCAGCACTCACAGAGCAGGCTGGCAGCTCCCAGTTCAACTGCCAACTCCTCCTAGTTGTCACCTCCTCCTAGTCCATCCCTGTCTTCATTCTACCTGCCCATTCCAGTGGCAGCCTCATGGGTGCGGGATTCTGTGGCCGGATAGATCTTAGCTCTCCCCCCAGCCCTGAGCCAGGCACCAAGCAGGTACAATATGTTGGTAAAATGAAGGATCAAGTTTGCCATTTCACAGAGCAGCAGACTGAGGGTCAGACAGTGGTAGAGGCCCCTGCCTGCTTGGCCTCCACAAGCTCACTCCTGGCACTGTTCCACCATCACATGCCCAGCCCAGCAGCTCCTCCCTGCGCAGGAATCCTGCAGCTTCCAGAGCCCCACCCGTGGCCCTCAGGCTTTACTGTCACCTCCTCTGGGTCTCATCTGAGGGACAAGCCAGGGTAGCAACAAAAGCAAGAAGCAGCCCACTATGATTTGTGGCCATGGCTCCGTGACTCTTCAAGGCCCCACTAGAATCCAGGAACTACCATATCCTTTCTGGATAATCTGGGCAGGTCGGGCCACAAAGATGTGGTTTCCTCATTGGTTAAATAGGAATGATGCCACCTACCTCAGAGGGGTGTGGGAAGTTTGCAGAGTTCTTACCCTGGTACCAAAGAGAGGGAAGTTGTTCATAAAATCAAAGTAAAACTCAAGGACTGTGGCTGTGGCTCAGTGGTAGAGCACTCGCCTAGCATGCATGAGGCACTGGGTTCAATCCTCAGCACCACATAAATGTAAAATAAAGGTATTAGATCCACCTACAACTAAAAAACGTATATAAAAAACAAACAAAAAAAGCAAAACTCAATAAGAAGCAAGATCATGTTTCTTCTCTGCTCAACCTTTAAAGGCTTCCCCAAGGCCTCTAAGGCCCTCACCCCCATCTTCCTCTTGCTCACTCCCTCTAGCACATTGGTGGTCAAGGAACAGCTGGAAGGCCAAACACATTCCTGCCTCAGGGCCTCTGCATGCGCTGAATGACCTTCTCATCCAAGGGAAGAACAACCCTACACCTGACAATCCCAGCTTCCTCTGCTCACTCAAGCTCAGCTACAATGTTATCTCCCCAAAAAGGCCTGGCTGACCCTGCTGACCCTAATCCCATGTCACCGTTTTTGTTTTGTTTTGTAGATAGATTTCACTAGGTTGCCCAGACTGGTGTCAAACTTGTTGTCCTCCTGCCTCAGCCTCCTGAGCTGCTTGGGATCACAGGCGCGCACCACTGAACCTGGCCAGCCTCTTTGGATCTCTACCCAGTACCCTTCAGGAGACAGCACTTTTCTGCTTTATCTATTTATTGATCAGCACCTTGATGGAAGGGCTGTGAGATGTCCTCCTCTCCTTCAGGGCCCATAATGATGCTGGCACTGCCTGCATGGGACTGCAAGGTCAGCCAACTGCCTGCGGCAGTGCTTTTCAGAGGAAAAACCATTCATGACCTAAATGTCCAGCAGCAGGGAACTGGCTAAATCGATCTGGGAAGCAATCCAGACTGCAGGGCTGAAAGCAAAGTGTGAAGTGCAGACCAGATTCAATATGCCGGAAGTTGTCTGCCATCTGGGGCTTTGGGGTACATCCATATTTCTTGCTCTGTGGAGGCTTGATGGAGTTCATCTGTGAAATGGGAATGGTGAAGTATCTGTTTCATATAGGCTCCACTGTGACACAAATCTCAGTCTTTTATGACTCTTTATAACTTTTTATAATTTTTATAACAGGCAAATATTTAATTGTCCATTGGACTGAGAAGTCCCAAAGCAACTGGTTAACCAGGCAGTGTCTGCAAGCGTGATGGGAAAACTGCTGGCATTTGGGGATCCTGGGCTCTCAACTCTGCTTCCTGGAGGTCTCTTTGATGTTGTCCTAACTGCTCTATACTCAGCAGATGGCCCAAGTCCCACGACCAGCCTGCCACGTGCCAGCTGGGTGACCTTGGAGGAGAATTTTTCACATCCTGGACCAGTTGTCCTCCTCTGTGAAATGGGGTGCAGTGAGGAGCGGGGAGGCAAGGCAGGTACTGGAGCAAAGTGAGTGTTCACTGCATCTCTGCAGTCCTGCAAGTGGGTGGCCACAGATGATTCTAAGTTCTGTACAAATCACCACCCTGAGGGCCCAAACGAACCCCTATCAGGATTCTGGTAACATGCAGGAAGCAAGACAGGCAGCGTCCCAGCCCACCCAGAGCACTCCAGAACCATCCTCCTTGCAGGTGCCTTCCTCTAGCAGGAGAGTAGACAAGGATATCCCAGCACCTTTCCAGCCATACCCAAGGGACTATCCAAGCAGACCTGGTCCATAGTGTCACAAGGGAGAGGATAGCCTCATCTCTGTTCCTTGGGTCATCCCTTTCCCACAGCCCACTGCCCATCTCTAAGCAAATCCTGCTGCCCTGGCTTCAGTGCACCCGGGATGCATGCCCTGCTCATCTACTCTGTCCCAACATCCCTAAGCCAAGGCCCCTCAGTCAGCACAACACTTCTTCCATGTGGCCCAAGCTCAGCCCAGAGCTTTCCAAACTGCAAGTTGGATCATAATGCATATGTACTTAAAACCCAATCATGTTTGTCTCACTCAAGACAAAATCCAGTCCCTTCCTTTGGCCTGCATTACTACTGTGGTCACCTCCCTACTGTTCCTTGCTTACTTTCTTGCCTCAAAAACACTGGAACTCTAGGGACAGGGCACATTCCTCCTGGGGACCTTGCAATGAGTGAGCCCTCCGACTTATTCCTTGCCTGGGCAGTTCAGCCACCAGTTGCCTGCATAGAACCCTTCACATGTTGGACCTTGGCTTGGTGGCACCTCCAGGACCAGACTGTCCTCTCACCTACATGATCTTGTTTCTCAATCCAGCCTTTACCCTTCCTTTATATCTTCCAGTCCCCCACTAAGCTGTCCCACAGGGGCATGGCATCTTGTCTGCTTTGTTCACAACCATGTCCCCAGCACCCAGCACAGTGCCTGGCTCAGCAGAGTGGCTGACATCTCCAGGGTACAAATGACATGCAGGAGCTATGGGGAGCCTGGGGACATGGACTTTTCTCTCCCCCTCACAGGACTCTTACTAATCCCATTGTGCCCTGGAAAAATGGTGGCTAGAGCAGTTTAATCACCCAGAACAAAGCCACAGTGCTAAGAGCTACCCTCCTGACCACGGAGGGCCAACCCAGCCTGCCTTGCTCTTGTCCCCATCTACCAGGAACCATCCAGTCACCACACAGCATGTCTGGGAGCAAATCTGGAAAGATAACTGAAGTCCGAACACAAGAAAGCCAGCCCTGGCCTCTTTGTGGAGACGCTTGGAGCACAGATGCCATACCCAGGGGTCGGCTGCCTCACGGCTCAACCAACAGCCTCACCACGCGACTGGCATGAGGGTTGTCATTTTCCCTCTCCTTGGTGCCTACATACAAAAAATGGGAACAGTAACAGCACCCAACCTACAAGCTGTCATTAGGACTAGAAGGCTGAGACACTTGAAGCCTGGTGCTCAGTACATGTAGGGTCCTACTGCATAGAGTTAGTTGACAAGGGTGACAGAGTGGGGGGATGTCAACCACTAGTGCCACTACAACAGGGACAGACCCTTCTCTCTGGTACCCCCACAAGAACCATGGGGTATCCTTCCCCGGTAGGCCTAGCAACATCATCCTAAATCCACTTCCTTTCCAACATGGCCTCCCACTTTAGAGGATCAACCCTGAGCACAACAGACACACATGTCTGGAGACCTTGCAGGCTGTTAGGAGGGAGAAATCTGGAAACAACCTGGAAATGCCTGTTGGCAAATGACTGGACTTAGCAGACTGGGTGGGACAAAGGACTACTACCCAATCATTAAACAGAATAGGGGAAACAGGGCACAGTGGTGCATGCCTGTAATGCCAGCAACTCAGGAGGCTGAGGCAGGAGGATCGCATGTTCAAAGCAACCACAAGGCACTAAGCAACTGGGTGAGACCCTGTCTCTAAAGAAAATACAAAATAGGGCTGGGGATGTGGCTCAGTGGTTGAGTGCCCGAGTTCAATTCTCAGTAACCCCCCCCCAAAAAAAGAAAAAAATGGGGGCCTGTGGTTGTAGCTCAGTGGTAGAGCACTTGCCTAGCACATGTAAGGCATTAGTTTGATCCTCAGCACTGCATAAAAATAAATAAATAAAGGTATTGAAATTACAATAACATTTAAAAAAAAAAAGACTGGGGAATGTCAGGCACAAACCTATAATCTTAGCTACTAGGAAGGATGAGATAGAAGGATCACAAGTTCGAGTCAGCATGGGCAATTTAGCAAGGCCCTGCCTCTAAATAAAATAAAAAGGACTGGGGAAGTAATTCAGTGATAGAGTGCTTGCCTAGCATGTGTGAAACCCTGGGTTCAATCCTTAGTAGTGCAAAAAATAACAGACAAAACAAAATGAAGAAAAAAAACAAGGAAATAGAAAATATGAACAAGACTATGAACCAACACGAACTAAGTCATGCATGTATGGTATATTCCACCCAACAACAGAAAAATACATATTCTTATCAAGCACACGTAGAACATTCTCTACTACAGACCCCAAGCCACAGAGTGACTCAATAAATATGAAAGAACTGAAATGAAAGTACATTTTCTAATTATAACAGAATAAAATTAGTAATCAATAACAAAAATATCAACAAATAAATTGAAATTAACACATTGCTAAATATTCAAAGAATCAAAACAGAAATAAGGAAGCCAGGTGCAGTAGTGTATGCCTGTGATTCCAGCTACTGGGGAGGTTGAGGCAGGAGGATTGCAAGTTGGAGGCCAGCTTCAGCAACTTAGCAAGTCTCTGTCTCAAAACAAAAAATAGAAAAGGCTGAGGACATAACTCAGAGGTAGAGTACACCTAGGTTCAATCCCTAGTACCAAAAAAACAAAAAAGGAAGGAAGGAAAAGACATGAAGGAAATTGGGAAACACTCTGAAAATAAAATCTAACATATCAAAACACAGGACCTAGCAGGGCGCAAGTGGCATACGCCTATAATTCCAGAGGCTCAGGAGGTTGAGGTAGGAGGATCACAAGTTCAAAGCCAGCCTCAGCAATCTAGCAAGACCCTAAGAAACTCAGCGGGAACTTGTCTCAAAATAAAAAACAAAAAGAGCTGGGGATGTGGTTCAGTTGCTAATCATCCCTGGATTCAATCCACAGTATTAAAAAAAAAAAAAAAAAAAAAAAAAACCAGTAAGCTCTAGCTGGGCACAGTGACACATGTCTATAGTCCCAGCAACTTGGGAAGCTAAGGTAAAAGGAACACTTTCAGCCCAGCCTGGACTACGAAGCAAAATCCTATCTCAAAAAACCACAGGATACAGCTAAAGTAGTGCTTAGAGGGAAATAGATGAATCTAAGTACTGTACAAAAAAGGGGGCCGGGGTTGTGGCTCAGTGGTAAAGTGCTTGCCTAGCATGCATGAGGCACTGGGTTCGATCCCCGATATCACATTAAACAAAAAAGCAAAAAAATAAGATGAAAGTATTGGGCCTGGGGATGTGGCTTAAGTGGTAGCGCACACCACATAGAAACAAAGATGTGTGTCTGCCGAAAAAAAAACTAAAAATAAATATTAAAATTCTCTCTCTTCTAAAAAAAAAAAAAAAAAAAAAGGAAGAATGATTTCAAAATAATGACTTAATCTTCAATTTAAGATTCTAGAAAAAGGGCTGGGGATGTGGCTCAAGCGGTGGCGCGCTCACCTGGCATGCGTGCGGCCCGGGTTCGATCCTCAGCACCACATACAAACAAAGATGTTGTGTCTGCCGAGAACTAAAAAATAAATATTAAAAATTCTCTCTCTCTCTCTCTCTCTCCTCTCTCACTCTCTCTTTAAAAAAAAAAAAAAAAAAAGATTCTAGAAAAAGAGAAGCAAATCAAACCCAAAGTGAACAGAAAAAAGAAATTGATAAAGATTTAAAAGAGATAAATGGAATGGAAAATAGAAAAACAATTTTTAAAAAATTTTTATGCAGTGCTAAGGATCGAACTCAATGCCTCACACATGCTAGGCAAGTGCTCTACCACTGAGCCACAGCCCCAGACCAGAAAAACAATCTTAAAAAAAAAAAAAAAATCAAAACCAGCCAGGTGCGGGCTGGGGATGTGGCTCAAGTGGTAGGTAGCGTGCTCCCCTGGCATGTGTACGGGCCAGGTTCGATCCTCAGCACCATATACAAAGATGTTGTGTCCACCAAAAATTCAAATTCTCTCTCTCTCTCTCTCTTAAAAAAAAAAAAAAAAAAAAAAAACAAAAACAAAAAAAAAACCAGCCAGGTGCAGTGGCACATGCCTGTAATCCCAATGACTGAGGCAGGAGCATCACAAGTTCAAACCTAGCCTCTACAACTTAGTGAGGCCCCATCTCAAAATAAAAAGTAAAATGGTCTCGAAATGTAGCTCAGTGATAAAGCACCCCTGAATTAAATCCCCTGTACAAAAAAAAAAGGATAATCAGAAAATCACAATAGACTGATAAGGAACAAGAAGTTGTTTTTTGACTAGTGTTCAAAAAACTTGCCAAGAAGAAAAGCCCAGGACTAAAAACTTTCACTGGTGAATTCTAACAAACATTTAAAGAAGAATTATCATCGATTCCTCACAAACTCTTCCCAAATAGTGAAAGATGAGGAAGGACTTCCTGCCTCATTCTGTGAGGCCAGCATTATCCTGATACCAAGGCCAGCCAAAAACATCAAGAAAACAACAGACAATATCTCTTATGGATATACCAAACACAAAAAAATACCTTAACAAAGTAATAACTAAATTCAGTAACATATAAAAGGATTATATATCATGGCTAATTGGGATTTATCCTAGGAATGAAATGGAGGTCCAAAATATTTAAATCAATAAACAATACACCACACTAACAGAGTCAATGACAAAAGCTATCTGGTCATCTCAAGAGACACAGAAAAAGCATTAGACAAAATCTACCACACCCTGGGCTGCGGTGGTGGCTCAGTGGTAGAGCACCTGCCTAACGCATGTGCGAGGCACTGGGTTCAATTCTCAGCACTGCATAAAAATAAATAACTAGATACAGAAGTGCATTTCTTCAATCCAAACTTCAACATAAAACGCACAGTTATGCCATGCTTGGGGGTGAAATAATGAAAGATTTCCCCATCCACTCTGGTTACTTTTTTTTTTTTTTTTTTTTTTTTTTGGCAGTACAAGGGATTGAACCCAGGGATGTTTTACCACTGAGATACATCCCAGATCTTTTTTTTTTTTTTTTAAACTACATGGAGTATAATTTATTCTAATTAGGATCCCATTCTTGTGATTGTACATGACATGGAGTTTCACTGGTCATGTATTCATACATAAACATAGGAAAGCTACGTCCAATTCATCCTACTGCCTTTCCTATTCCCATCTTCTCTCTCAGCAAACCCCCAGCTCTTCTCACTTTTTTATTTTGAGGCAGGGTCTCCCTAAATTGCCAAGGCTACCTTTGAACTTGCAATAATCCTCCTGCCTCAGCATCCCAAATCACTAGGGTTCTACAGACATGTGCCACAACATGTTCTAGAGGTTCTAGGCAGAGCAATTACCTAAGAAAAAGAAATAAAAAGCATCCACTTTGGAAAGGAGAAGGAAAACAATTTACGGATGACATGATCATGTCTACATAAAATCCTAAGGAAGCTACAGGAAAAAATAAGGAAGAAAAGAAAATTGACAACTACTAGAAATAATGAGTTTAGTAAGGTTGCCAAATACAAGATCAATATACAATAAAAAGAAAAAAATCAGCTATGTTATTTATATACTGACAATGAATAATCTGGAAATGAAATTAAGAAAATAATTTCACTTAAAATAACATCATAAAGAGCCAGGTGCAGTGGTGCACACCTGTAATCCCAGCAGCCCAGAAGGCAAAAATTCATAGCCAGCCTCAGCAACTTAGTGAGGCCCTAAGCAATTTAGTGAGACCCTTTCTTAAAATAAAAATTAAAAAGGGGGCTGAGATTGTGGCTCAGTGGCAGAGTGCTTGCCTCACATGTATGAGGCACTGGGTTCAATCCTCAGCATCACATAAAAAATAAATAAATAAATAAATGTGCTATGTCCATCTACAACTAAAAAATATATTAAAAAATAATAATAACAGCTAGGGTTGTGGCTCAGTGGTAGAGTGCTCACCTAGCATGCTTGAGGCAGTGAGTTTGATTCTTAGCACCACATAAATATAGAATAAAGATATTGTAAAGATATTGTGTCCACTTAAAATTTAAAAATAAATAAATAAATAAAATAGTTGGGCTGGGGTTATGGCTCAGAGGTAGAGCACTCACCTAGCACATGAGTGGTCCTGGGTTCGATCTTCAGCACCAAATAAATAAATAGACAGGTAGATAAACAAATAAAATACTTAAGAGTTCCAGCTGGGCTGGGGCTATAGCTCAGTTGGTAGAATGCTTGCCTTGCATGCATAAGGCCCTGGGTTCAATCCCCAGCAACACACACATACACACACACACACACACACACACACACACACACACACACGAGTTCCAGCTACTTGGGAGGCTGAGGTAGGGGAAACACAAGTCCAAGAACAGCCTGGGCAACTTAGCAAAATCCTGTCTCAAAATAAAGTAAAAAGGGGGGCTCGGGTTGTGACTCAGCAGTAGAGCACTTGCCTAGCATGTGCAAGCCCTGGGTTTGATCCTCAGCACCATATAAAAATAAATAAAATAAAGGTATTGTGTTCATCTACAAATAAAAAATATATCTAAAAATTTTTTTTTAAATAAAGTAAAAAGTGGGGGCTGGGGCTGTAGCTCTGTGGCAGAGTGCTTGACTAACACATGAGAGGCACTGGGTTCAACCCCTAGCACCACATAAAAATAAACAAATAAAATAAAGACATGCTGTCCATCTACAACTACAAAAAAAAATATTCTTTTAAATAAATAAAGTAAAAAGGGCTGAGTGTAGCTCAGTGGTATAGCACTTGCCTTATATATAACCTATAGAAAAAAAAATCTGACTCAGATATTCAAAGATTTATCTACTACAATAAAGTGTGGACAAAAAGATTAAAAGGAAGCAAACGTACACACAAACAAAGAAAAGGTAAAAAAATAAAATTTAACAAAAGAAGTACAAATTTTTATAAGAAAAAAACTAAAAATAAAAATGTTGTAAGAAATTAAATACTGGGCTGGGGATGTGGCTCAAGCGGTAGCGCGCTCGCCTGACATGGGTGCGGCCCGGGTTCGATCCTCAGCACCACATACCAACAAAGATGTTGTGTCCGCCGAGAACTAAAAAATAAATATTAAAAAAAAAATTCTCTCTCTCTCTCACTCTCTCTCCTCTCTCACTCTCTCTTAAAAAAAAAAAGAAATTAAATACTTATTTATAATGAAGAGAAAATAAATTTCTGTTGTTTACTAAAAACAACAACAAAAAAAAAAAAACAGAAAAGAAAAAAAAGAAAGACCTAAATAGAATTTTTTAAAAATCTTGTGTTCATGGAGTGGAAGACTTCATATGATTCCTATTTTCTTAGGTATGCTAGGAATCAAACTGAGGGCCTCACACATGCTAGTTAAGTGCTCTACCACTGAGCTACATCTCAAAATTTCATTTTATTAAGACAGCGATACTTCTCAAATTGATGTAAGGAATCAATGAAATCCCCAACAAAATACCAATGACATCTACAATAACTGATATGCTGACCCTAAGATTCATATGGAATGAAAGTGACCTAAACATCCAAAACTGGCTTGAAAAAGACAAAGTTAGAGAATTCACACTTTCTAATTTGAAAACTTACTAAAATTTACAGTAATCAAGACAGTGTGGTACTGGCATAAAGGAAGATATATAGATCAAAGGAGCAGAATTGACAGTCAGTTCAGAAATATATTCTTGCACTTATGGCCAACTGATTTTCAACCAAAGGTGCTATGATCACTCAATAAAGAAAGAATAAGTCTTTTCAACCAATGGAGTTGGGACAATTAAATATTCATGCAAAAAAATTAAAATGCTGTTCTCTTACCTCACATTATATAAATGAAGTATTTCGAAATGGATCAGATACCTAAATGTAACAGCTGAAACTATAAAAGATTTTAAATGAAAATATAGGAGTAGCTGGTAACATACACCTGCAAACCCAATGACTCGAGAGGCAGAGGAAGGAGGATGCCAAGTTCTAGACTAGCCTCAGAAACTTAGCGAAGCCCTAAGCAACTTAGTAAGACCCCATCACAAAAAAATAAAATAAAAAGTGTTAAGGGTGTAGGGCTGGGGATATAGCTCAGTTGGTAAAGTGCTTGCCTTGCATGCACAAGGCTGTGGGTTCAATCCCCAGCACCATAAAAAAAAAAGAAAAGAAAAAGAAAAGTGTTAAGGTTGTAGCTCAGTGGTAAAAGCACTCCTTAGTTCAATCCTCAGGATCATTAAAAAAAAAAAAGGCTATATAAAGAGCTTTTACAAATGCCTTAAAATGGATTTTTAAAAGGATCTGAAAAGGGCTGAGGATGTGGCTCAAGCAGTAGCGCGCTCGCCTGGCATGCGTGCGGCCCGGGTTCGATCCTCAGCACCACATACAAACAAAGATGTTGTGTCCGCCGAAAACTAAAAAATAAATATTAAAAAAAAAAAAGGATCTGAAAAGACATTTCTCCAAAGAAAATACACAAATAAAGCGTATGAGAAACTCATCATTAGTCATAAAGTACTGAGATAAATACTACTTCACACCCACTAAGAGGCTAAATGCAAAGACAATCACAAGTGTTAACAGGGATATGGGGAAACTGGAATGCTGACACTGCTGGTAAGAATGTAAATTAATGCAGTCACATGGAAAAATAGTAATGGCTATTTCTTAAAAAGTTGAACACAAGAGTTACCACATAGTATAGCAATTCTGCTCCTAGGTTTGTGCCCAAGAGAAATATGTCTACACAAAATATTTGTATGCAAACATTCATAATATCATTATTCCTGATAGTCAAAAGGTAGAAAGGAACCAAATGTCGATGAAGGGATGAATGGATAAACAAAATGGGTCACAGCCATACAATGGAATATTAGGACCCAAGAAAGGAAAGAAGGACTGATACTTGCTACACCATGTTAGAATCCTGAAAACATTTTAAGTGAAAGAAGCCAGACAGGCTGGGTGACTGTAATCCCAGTGGCTTTCGAAGCTGAGGCAGGAAGATTGCAAATTAAAAGCCAGCCTCAGTGAGACCCTGTCTCTACATAGGGCTAGGGATGTGGCTCAGTGGTTGAGTGCCACTGAGTTCAATACCTGGCAGCCCCCCACACACCAGACACTAAAAGTCACATGTTGTATGATTCCACTTACATGAAATACCAGAATAGGCAAATTCAGAGACAGAAAAAATATTAGAGGTTGTCAGGAGCCAGGGCTAGGAGTGACTGCTGCTTAATGGGTGTGGGATTCGGGGGAGATGAAATGTTCTGAAATTGGATAGTGGTGGTGTGACTAAACTGTAAGGACTGAATAGCATACTTTGAAATGATGAATTTTATGGTACGTGATTTATACTTCAATAAAAATATGTAACAGCTATGCATGGTGGCACATATCCCAGCACATTTAAGGGAGAGATAAAGAAAGAAGAGGGGAAGGGAACAAATTATAAGAGAAAAGGAAACAATAAGCACA